>NW_028115369.1:0-54580 GCF_964273445.1 Streptopelia decaocto | reverse complement strand
CATTGAAACTTTTCAAATCCCTCTCAAAATTGTTGAAATTCTGTTGAAGCTTTTAAAATTCTCTCTAGAATTTTCAAAATCCATGGCCACATGTTTACAATTTCACGTCAAAAAATTGCTAAAATTCCAGTTGAAATTTTTTCAAAGTCCCTTAAAAATTTTCCAATTTTTGTCCCAATTCTTCCCATTCCCATTGAAACTTTTCAAATCCCTCTCAAAATTGTTGAAATTCTGTTGAAGCTTTTAAAATTCTCTCTAGAATTTTCAAAATCCATGTCCACATGCTGACAATTTCACGTCAAAAAATGGCTAAAATTCCAGTTGAAATTTTTTCAAAGTCCCTTAAAAATTTTCCAATTTTTGTCCCAATTCTTCCCATTCCCATTGAAACTTTTCAAATCCCTCTCAAAACTGTGGAAATTCTGTTGAAGCTTTTAAAATTCTCTCTAGAGTTTTCAAAATCCATGTCCACATGTTTACAATTTCACGTAAAAAAAATGCTAAAATTCCAGTTGAAATTTTTTCAAAGTCCCTTAAAAATTTTCCAATTTTTGTCCCAATTCTTCCCATTCCCATTGAAACTTTTCAAATCCCTCTCAAAACTGTTGGAATTCTGTTGAAGCTTTTAAAATTCTCTCTAGAATTTTCAAAATCCACTTCAACATGTTTACAATTTCACGTAAAAAAATTGCTAAAATTCCAGTTGAAATTTTTTCAAAGTCCCTTAAAAATTTTCCAATTTTTGTCCCAATTCTTCCCATTCCCATTGAAACTTTTCAAATCCCTCTCAAAACTGTTGAAATCCTATTGAAAGTTTGACACTTCTCTCTAGAGTTTTCAAAATCCATGTCCACATGTTTACAATTTCACGTCAAAAAATTGCTAAAATTCCAGTTGAAATTTTTTCAAAGTCCCTTAAAAATTTTCCAATTTTTGTCCCAATTCTTCCCATTCCCATTGAAACTTTTCAAATCCCTCTCAAAACTGTTGAAATCCTATTGAAAGTTTGACACTTCTCTCTAGAATTTTCAAAATCCATGTCCGCATGTTTACAATTTCACGTCAAAAAATTGCTAAAATTCCAGTTGAAATTTTTTCAAAGTCCCTTAAAAATTTTCCAATTTTTGTCCCAATTCTTCCCATTCCCATTGAAACTTTTCAAATCCCTCTCAAAATTGTTGAAATTCTGTTGAAGCTTTTAAAATTCTCTCTAGAATTTTCAAAATCCATGTCCACATGTTTACAATTTCACGTCAAAATTGCTAAAATTCCAGTTGAAATTTTTTCAAAGTCCCTTAAAAATTTTCCAATTTTTGTCCCAATTCTTCCCATTCCCATTGAAACTTTTCAAATCCCTCTCAAAATTGTTGAAATTCTGTTGAAGCTTTTAAAATTCTCTCTAGAATTTTCAAAATCCATGTCCACATGTTTACAATTTCATGTCAAAAAATTGCTAAAATTCCAGTTGAAATTTTTTCAAAGTCCCTTAAAAATTTTCCAGTTTTTGTCCCAATTCTTCCCATTCCCATTGAAACTTTTCAAATCCCTCTCAAAATTGTTGAAATTCTGTTGAAGCTTTTAAAATTCTCTCTAGAATTTTCAAAATCCATGTCCACATGTTTACAATTTCACGTCAAAAAATGGCTAAAATTCCAGTTGAAATTTTTTCAAAGTCCCTTAAAAATTTTCCCATTTTTGTCCCAATTCTTCCCATTCCCATTGAAACTTTTCAAATCCCTCTCAAAACTGTTGGAATTCTGTTGAAGCTTTTAAAATTCTCTCTAGAATTTTCAAAATCCATGTCCACATGTTTACAATTTCACGTCAAAAAATGGCTAAAATTCCAGTTGAAATTTTTTCAAAGTCCCTTAAAAATTTTCCAATTTTTGTCCCAATTCTTCCCATTCCCATTGAAACTTTTCAAATCCCTCTCAAAACTGTTGGAATTCTGTTGAAGCTTTTAAAATTCTCTCTAGAATTTTCAAAGTCCATGTCCACATGTTTACAATTTCACGTCAAAAAATGGCTAAAATTCCAGTTGAAATTTTTTCAAAGTCCCTTAAAAATTTTCCAATTTTTGTCCCAATTCTTCCCATTCCCATTGAAACTTTTCAAATCCCTCTCAAAATTGTTGAAATTCTGTTGAAGCTTTTAAAATTCTCTCTAGAATTTTCAAAATCCACTTCAACATGTTTACAATTTCACGTCAAAAAATTGCTAAAATTCCAGTTGAAATTTTTTCAAAGTCCCTTAAAAATTTTCCAATTTTCGTCCCAATTCTTCCCATTCCCATTGAAACTTTTCAAATCCCTCTCAAAACTGTTGAAATCCTACTGAAAGTTTGACACTTCTCTCTAGAGTTTTCAAAATCCATGTCCACATGTTTACAATTTCACGTCAAAAAATTGCTAAAATTCCAGTTGCAATTTTTTCAAAGTCCCTTAAAAATTTTCCAATTTTTGTCCCAATTCTTCCCATTCCCATTGAAACTTTTCAAATCCCTCTCAAAACTGTTGGAATTCTGTTGAAGCTTTTAAAATTCTCTCTAGAATTTTCAAAATCCATGTCCGCATGTTTACAATTTCATGTCAAAAAAATGCTAAAATTCCAGTTGAAATTTTTTCAAAGTCCCTTAAAAATTTTCCAATTTTTGTCCCAATTCTTCCCATTCCCATTGAAACTTTTCAAATCCCTCTCAAAATTGTTGAAATTCTGTTGAAGCTTTTAAAATTCTCTCTAGAATTTTCAAAATCCATGTCCACATGTTTACAATTTCACGTCAAAATTGCTAAAATTCCAGTTGAAATTTTTTCAAAGTCCCTTAAAAATTTTCCAATTTTTGTCCCAATTCTTCCCATTCCCATTGAAACTTTTCAAATCCCTCTCAAAATTGTTGAAATTCTGTTGAAGCTTTTAAAATTCTCTCTAGAATTTTCAAAATCCATGTCCACATGTTTACAATTTCACGTCAAAAAATTGGTAAAATTCCAGTTGAAATTTTTTCAAAGTCCCTTAAAAATTTTCCAATTTTTGTCCCAATTCTTCCCATTCCCATTGAAACTTTTCAAATCCCTCTCAAAACTGTTGGAATTCTGTTGAAGCTTTTAAAATTCTCTCTAGAATTTTCAAAGTCCATGTCCACATGTTTACAATTTCACGTCAAAAAATTGGTAAAATTCCAGTTGAAATTTTTTCAAAGTCCCTTAAAAATTTTCCAATTTTTGTCCCAATTCTTCCCATTCCCATTGAAACTTTTCAAATCCCTCTCAAAATTGTTGAAATTCTGTTGAAGCTTTTAAAATTCTCTCTAGAATTTTCAAAATCCATGTCCACATGTTTACAATTTCACGTCAAAATTGCTAAAATTCCAGTTGAAATTTTTTCAAAGTCCCTTAAAAATTTTCCAATTTTTGTCCCAATTCTTCCCATTCCCATTGAAACTTTTCAAATCCCTCTCAAAATTGTTGAAATTCTGTTGAAGCTTTTAAAATTCTCTCTAGAATTTTCAAAATCCATGTCCACATGTTTACAATTTCACGTCAAAAAATGGCTAAAATTCCAGTTGAAATTTTTTCAAAGTCCCTTAAAAAGTTTCCAATTTTTGTCCCAATTCTTCCCATTCCCATTGAAACTTTTCAAATCCCTCTCAAAACTGTTGGAATTCTGTTGAAGCTTTTAAAATTCTCTCTAGAATTTTCAAAGTCCATGTCCACATGTTTACAATTTCACGTCAAAAAATTGCTAAAATTCCAGTTGAAATTTTTTCAAAGTCCCTTAAAAATTTTCCAATTTTTGTCCCAATTCTTCCCATTCCCATTGAAACTTTTCAAATCCCTCTCAAAATTGTTGAAATTCTGTTGAAGCTTTTAAAATTCTCTCTAGAATTTTCAAAATCCACTTCAACATGTTTACAATTTCACGTCAAAAAATTGCTAAAATTCCAGTTGAAATTTTTTCAAAGTCCCTTAAAAATTTTCCAATTTTTGTCCCAATTCTTCCCATTCCCATTGAAACTTTTCAAATCCCTCTCAAAACTGTTGGAATTCTGTTGAAGCTTTTAAAATTCTCTCTAGAATTTTCAAAATCCATGTCCACATGTTTACAATTTCACGTCAAAAAATGGCTAAAATTCCAGTTGAAATTTTTTCAAAGTCCCTTAAAAATTTTCCAATTTTTGTCCCAATTCTTCCCATTCCCATTGAAACTTTTCAAATCCCTCTCAAAACTGTTGGAATTCTGTTGAAGCTTTTAAAATTCTCTCTAGAATTTTCAAAGTCCATGTCCACATGTTTACAATTTCACGTCAAAAAATTGGTAAAATTCCAGTTGAAATTTTTTCAAAGTCCCTTAAAAATTTTCCAATTTTTGTCCCAATTCTTCCCATTCCCATTGAAACTTTTCAAATCCCTCTCAAAATTGTTGAAATTCTGTTGAAGCTTTTAAAATTCTCTCTAGAATTTTCAAAATCCACTTCAACATGTTTACAATTTCACGTCAAAAAATTGCTAAAATTCCAGTTGAAATTTTTTCAAAGTCCCTTAAAAATTTTCCAATTTTCGTCCCAATTCTTCCCATTCCCATTGAAACTTTTCAAATCCCTCTCAAAACTGTTGAAATCCTACTGAAAGTTTGACACTTCTCTCTAGAGTTTTCAAAATCCATGTCCACATGTTTACAATTTCACGTCAAAAAATTGCTAAAATTCCAGTTGAAATTTTTTCAAAGTCCCTTAAAAATTTTCCAATTTTTGTCCCAATTCTTCCCATTCCCATTGAAACTTTTCAAATCCCTCTCAAAACTGTTGGAATTCTGTTGAAGCTTTTAAAATTCTCTCTAGAATTTTCAAAATCCATGTCCGCATGTTTACAATTTCATGTCAAAAAATTGCTAAAATTCCAGTTGAAATTTTTTCAAAGTCCCTTAAAAATTTTCCAATTTTTGTCCCAATTCTTCCCATTCCCATTGAAACTTTTCAAATCCCTCTCAAAATTGTTGAAATTCTGTTGAAGCTTTTAAAATTCTCTCTAGAATTTTCAAAATCCATGTCCACATGTTTACAATTTCACGTCAAAATTGCTAAAATTCCAGTTGAAATTTTTTCAAAGTCCCTTAAAAATTTTCCAATTTTTGTCCCAATTCTTCCCATTCCCATTGAAACTTTTCAAATCCCTCTCAAAATTGTTGAAATTCTGTTGAAGCTTTTAAAATTCTCTCTAGAATTTTCAAAATCCATGTCCACATGTTTACAATTTCACGTCAAAAAATGGCTAAAATTCCAGTTGAAATTTTTTCAAAGTCCCTTAAAAATTTTCCAATTTTTGTCCCAATTCTTCCCATTCCCATTGAAACTTTTCAAATCCCTCTCAAAACTGTTGGAATTCTGTTGAAGCTTTTAAAATTCTCTCTAGAATTTTCAAAGTCCATGTCCACATGTTTACAATTTCACGTCAAAAAATTGCTAAAATTCCAGTTGAAATTTTTTCAAAGTCCCTTAAAAATTTTCCAATTTTTGTCCCAATTCTTCCCATTCCCATTGAAACTTTTCAAATCCCTCTCAAAATTGTTGAAATTCTGTTGAAGCTTTTAAAATTCTCTCTAGAATTTTCAAAATCCACTTCAACATGTTTACAATTTCACGTAAAAAAATTGCTAAAATTCCAGTTGAAATTTTTTCAAAGTCCCTTAAAAATTTTCCAATTTTTGTCCCAATTCTTCCCATTCCCATTGAAACTTTTCAAATCCCTCTCAAAACTGTTGGAATTCTGTTGAAGCTTTTAAAATTCTCTCTAGAATTTTCAAAGTCCATGTCCACATGTTTACAATTTCACGTCAAAAAATTGGTAAAATTCCAGTTGAAATTTTTTCAAAGTCCCTTAAAAATTTTCCAATTTTTGTCCCAATTCTTCCCATTCCCATTGAAACTTTTCAAATCCCTCTCAAAATTGTTGAAATTCTGTTGAAGCTTTTAAAATTCTCTCTAGAATTTTCAAAATCCATGTCCACATGTTTACAATTTCACGTCAAAAAATTGCTAAAATTCCAGTTGCAATTTTTTCAAAGTCCCTTAAAAATTTTCCAATTTTTGTCCCAATTCTTCCCATTCCCATTGAAACTTTTCAAATCCCTCTCAAAACTGTTGGAATTCTGTTGAAGCTTTTAATATTCTCTCTAGAATTTTCAAAATCCATGTCCGCATGTTTACAAGTTCACGTCAAAAAATTGCTAAAATTCCAGTTGAAATTTTTTCAAAGTCCCTTAAAAATTTTCCAATTTTTGTCCCAATTCTTCCCATTCCCATTGAAACTTTTCAAATCCCTCTCAAAATTGTTGAAATTCTGTTGAAGCTTTTAAAATTCTCTCTAGAATTTTCAAAATCCATGTCCACATGTTTACAATTTCACGTCAAAATTGCTAAAATTCCAGTTGAAATTTTTTCAAAGTCCCTTAAAAATTTTCCAATTTTTGTCCCAATTCTTCCCATTCCCATTGAAACTTTTCAAATCCCTCTCAAAATTGTTGAAATTCTGTTGAAGCTTTTAAAATTCTCTCTAGAATTTTCAAAATCCATGTCCACATGTTTACAATTTCACGTCAAAAAATGGCTAAAATTCCAGTTGAAATTTTTTCAAAGTCCCTTAAAAATTTTCCAATTTTTGTCCCAATTCTTCCCATTCCCATTGAAACTTTTCAAATCCCTCTCAAAACTGTTGGAATTCTGTTGAAGCTTTTAAAATTCTCTCTAGAATTTTCAAAATCCATGTCCACATGTTTACAATTTCACGTCAAAAAATTGCTAAAATTCCAGTTGAAATTTTTTCAAAGTCCCTTAAAAATTTTCCAATTTTTGTACCAATTCTTCCCATTCCCATTGAAACTTTTCAAATCCCTCTCAAAATTGTTGAAATTCTGTTGAAGCTTTTAAAATTCTCTCTAGAATTTTCAAAATCCATGTCCACATGTTTACAATTTCACGTCAAAAAATTGCTAAAATTCCAGTTGCAATTTTTTCAAAGTCCCTTAAAAATTTTCCAATTTTTGTCCCAATTCTTCCCATTCCCATTGAAACTTTTCAAATCCCTCTCAAAACTGTTGGAATTCTGTTGAAGCTTTTAAAATTCTCTCTAGAATTTTCAAAGTCCATGTCCGCATGTTTACAATTTCACGTCAAAAAATTGCTAAAATTCCAGTTGAAATTTTTTCAAAGTCCCTTAAAAATTTTCCAATTTTTGTCCCAATTCTTCCCATTCCCATTGAAACTTTTCAAATCCCTCTCAAAATTGTTGAAATTCTCTTGAAGCTTTTAAAATTCTCTCTAGAATTTTCAAAATCCATGTCCACGTGTTTACAATTTCACGTCAAAAAATGGCTAAAATTCCAGTTGAAATTTTTTCAAAGTCCCTTAAAAATTTTCCAATTTTTGTCCCAATTCTTCCCATTCCCATTGAAACTTTTCAAATCCCTCTCAAAACTGTTGGAATTCTGTTGAAGCTTTTAAAATTCTCTCTAGAATTTTCAAAGTCCATGTCCACATGTTTACAATTTCACGTCAAAAAATTGCTAAAATTCCAGTTGAAATTTTTTCAAAGTCCCTTAAAAATTTTCCAATTTTTGTCCCAATTCTTCCCATTCCCATTGAAACTTTTCAAATCCCTCTCAAAACTGTGGAAATTCTGTTGAAGCTTTTAAAATTCTCTCTAGAATTTTCAAAATCCATGTCCACATGTTTACAATTTCACGTAAAAAAATTGCTAAAATTCCAGTTGAAATTTTTTCAAAGTCCCTTAAAAATTTTCCAATTTTTGTCCCAATTCTTCCCATTCCCATTGAAACTTTTCAAATCCCTCTCAAAATTGTTGAAATTCTCTTGAAGCTTTTAAAATTCTCTCTAGAATTTTCAAAATCCACTTCAACATTTTTACAATTTCACGTCAAAAAATTGCTAAAATTCCAGTTGCAATTTTTTCAAAGTCCCTTAAAAATTTTCCAATTTTTGTCCCAATTCTTCCCATTCCCATTGAAACTTTTCAAATCCCTCTCAAAAACGTTGGAATTCTGTTGAAGCTTTTAAAATTCTCTCTAGAATTTTCAAAGTCCATGTCCACATGTTTACAATTTCACGTCAAAAAATGGCTAAAATTCCAGTTGAAATTTTTTCAAAGTCCCTTAAAAATTTTCCAATTTTTGTCCCAATTCTTCCCATTCCCATTGAAACTTTTCAAATGCCTCTCAAAACTGTTGGAATTCTGTTGAAGCTTTTAAAATTCTCTCTAGAATTTTCAAAGTCCATGTCCGCATGTTTACAATTTCACGTCAAAAAAATGCTAAAATTCCAGTTGAAATTTTTTCAAAGTCCCTTAAAAATTTTCCAATTTTTGTCCCAATTCTTCCCATTCCCATTGAAACTTTTCAAATCCCTCTCAAAATTGTTGAAATTCTGTTGAAGCTTTTAAAATTCTCTCTAGAATTTTCAAAATCCACTTCAACGTGTTTACAATTTCACGTAAAAAAATTGCTAAAATTCCAGTTGAAATTTTTTCAAAGTCCCTTAAAAATTTTCCAATTTTTGTCCCAATTCTTCCCATTCCCATTGAAACTTTTCAAATCCCTCTCAAAATTGTTGAAATTCTGTTGAAGCTTTTAAAATTCTCTCTAGAATTTTCAAAATCCACTTCAACATTTTTACAATTTCACGTCAAAAAATTGCTAAAATTCCAGTTGAAATTTTTTCAAAGTCCCTTAAAAAGTTTCCAATTTTTGTCCCAATTCTTCCCATTCCCATTGAAACTTTTCAAATCCCTCTCAAAAACGTTGGAATTCTGTTGAAGCTTTTAAAATTCTCTCTAGAATTTTCAAAGTCCATGTCCACATGTTTACAATTTCACGTCAAAAAATTGCTAAAATTCCAGTTGAAATTTTTTCAAAGTCCCTTAAAAATTTTCCAATTTTTGTCCCAATTCTTCCCATTCCCATTGAAACTTTTCAAATCCCTCTCAAAATTGTTGAAATTCTGTTGAAGCTTTTAAAATTCTCTCTAGAATTTTCAAAATCCATGTCCACATGTTTACAATTTCACGTCAAAAAATTGCTAAAATTCCAGTTGAAATTTTTTCAAAGTCCCTTAAAAATTTTCCAATTTTTGTCCCAATTCTTCCCATTCCCATTGAAACTTTTCAAATCCCTCTCAAAACTGTTGAAATTCTGTTGAAGCTTTTAAAATTCTCTCTAGAATTTTCAAAATCCACTTCAACGTGTTTACAATTTCACGTCAAAAAATTGCTAAAATTCCAGTTGAAATTTTTTCAAAGTCCCTTCAAAATTTTCCAATTTTTGTCCCAATTCTTCCCATTCCCATTGAAACTTTTCAAATCCCTCTCAAAACTGTTGAAATCCTATTGAAAGTTTGACACTTCTCTCTAGAGTTTTCAAAATCCATGTCCACATGTTTACAATTTCACGTCAAAAAATTGCTAAAATTCCAGTTGCAATTTTTTCAAAGTCCCTTAAAAATTTTCCAATTTTTGTCCCAATTCTTCCCATTCCCATTGAAACTTTTCAAATCCCTCTCAAAACTGTTGGAATTCTGTTGAAGCTTTTAAAATTCTCTCTAGAATTTTCAAAATCCATGTCCGCATGTTTACAATTTCACGTCAAAAAATTGCTAAAATTCCAGTTGAAATTTTTTCAAAGTCCCTTAAAAATTTTCCAATTTTTGTCCCAATTCTTCCCATTCCCATTGAAACTTTTCAAATCCCTCTCAAAATTGTTGAAATTCTGTTGAAGCTTTTAAAATTCTCTCTAGAATTTTCAAAATCCATGTCCACATGTTTACAATTTCACGTCAAAAAAATGCTAAAATTCCAGTTGAAATTTTTTCAAAGTCCCTTAAAAATTTTCCAATTTTTGTCCCAATTCTTCCCATTCCCATTGAAACTTTTCAAATCCCTCTCAAAACTGTTGAAATTCTGTTGAAGCTTTTAAAATTCTCTCTAGAATTTTCAAAATCCACTTCAACGTGTTTACAATTTCACGTCAAAAAATTGCTAAAATTCCAGTTGAAATTTTTTCAAAGTCCCTTCAAAATTTTCCAATTTTTGTCCCAATTCTTCCCATTCCCATTGAAACTTTTCAAATCCCTCTCAAAACTGTTGAAATCCTATTGAAAGTTTGACACTTCTCTCTACAGTTTTCAAAATCCATGTCCACATGTTTACAATTTCACGTCAAAAAATTGCTAAAATTCCAGTTGAAATTTTTTCAAAGTCCCTTAAAAATTTTCCAATTTTTGTCCCAATTCTTCCCATTCCCATTGAAACTTTTCAAATCCATCTCAAAATTGTTGAAATTCTGTTGAAGCTTTTAAAATTCTCTCTAGAATTTTCAAAATCCATGTCCACATGTTTACAATTTCACGTCAAAAAATGGCTAAAATTCCAGTTGAAATTTTTTCAAAGTCCCTTCAAAATTTTCCAATTTTTGTCCCAATTCTTCCCATTCCCATTGAAACTTTTCAAATCCCTCTCAAAAGTGTTGAAATTCTGTTGAAGCTTTTAAAATTCTCTCTAGAATTTTCAAAATCCATGTCCGCATGTTTACAATATCACGTAAAAAAATTGCTAAAATTCCAGTTGAAATTTTTTCAAAGTCCCTTAAAAATTTTCCAATTTTTGTCCCAATTCTTCCCATTCCCATTGAAACTTTTCAAATCCCTCTCAAAACTGTTGGAATTCTATTGAAGCTTTTAAAATTCTCTCTAGAATTTTCAAAATCCATGTCCACATGTTTACAATTTCACGTCAAAAAATTGCTAAAATTCCAGTTGCAATTTTTTCAAAGTCCCTTAAAAATTTTCCAATTTTTGTCCCAATTCTTCCCATTCCCATTGAAACTTTTCAAATCCCTCTCAAAACTGTTGGAATTCTGTTGAAGCTTTTAAAATTCTCTCTAGAATTTTCAAAATCCATGTCCACATGTTTACAATTTCACATCAAATAATTGGTAAAATTCCAGTTGAAATTTTTTCAAAGTCCCTTTAAAATTTTCCAATTTTTGTCCCAATTCTTCCCATTCCCATTGAAACTTTTCAAATCCCTCTCAAAACTGTGGAAATTCTGTTGAAGCTTTTAAAATTCTCTCTAGAATTTTCAAAATCCATGTCCACATGTTTACAATTTCACGTCAAAAAATGGCTAAAATTCCAGTTGAAATTTTTTCAAAGTCCCTTAAAAATTTTCCAATTTTTGTCCCAATTCTTCCCATTCCCATTGAAACTTTTCAAATCCCTCTCAAAACTGTTGAAATCCTATTGAAACTTTGACACTTCTCTCTAGAGTTTTCAAAATCCATGTCCACATGTTTACAATTTCACGTCAAAAAATTGCTAAAATTCCAGTTGAAATTTTTTCAAAGTCCCTTAAAAATTTTCCAATTTTTGTCCCAATTCTTCCCATTCCCATTGAAACTTTTCAAATCCCTCTCAAAATTGTTGAAATTCTGTTGAAGCTTTTAAAATTCTCTCTAGAATTTTCAAAATCCATGTCCGCATGTTTACAATTTCACGTCAAAAAATTGGTAAAATTCCAGTTGAAATTTTTTCAAAGTCCCTTAAAAATTTTCCAATTTTTGTCCCAATTCTTCCCATTCCCATTGAAACTTTTCAAATCCCTCTCAAAATTGTTGAAATTCTGTTGAAGCTTTTAAAATTCTCTCTAGAATTTTCAAAATCCATGTCCACATGTTTACAATTTCACGTCAAAAAATGGCTAAAATTCCAGTTGAAATTTTTTCAAAGTCCCTTAAAAATTTTCCAATTTTTGTCCCAATTCTTCCCATTCCCATTGAAACTTTTCAAATCCCTCTCAAAATTGTTGAAATTCTGTTGAAGCTTTTAAAATTCTCTCTAGAATTTTCAAAATCCACTTCAACATGTTTACAATTTCACGTTAAAAAATTGCTAAAATTCCAGTTGAAATTTTTTCAAAGTCCCTTAAAAATTTTCCAATTTTTGTCCCAATTCTTCCCATTCCCATTGAAACTTTTCAAATCCCTCTCAAAACTGTTGGAATTCTGTTGAAGCTTTTAAAATTCTCTCTAGAATTTTCAAAGTCCATGTCCACATGTTTACAATTTCACGTCAAAAAATTGGTAAAATTCCAGTTGAAATTTTTCAAAGTCCCTTAAAAATTTTCCAATTTTTGTCCCAATTCTTCCCATTCCCATTGAAACTTTTCAAATCCCTCTCAAAATTGTTGAAATTCTGTTGAAGCTTTTAAAATTCTCTCTAGAATTTTCAAAATCCACTTCAACATGTTTACAATTTCACGTCAAAAAATGGCTAAAATTCCAGTTGAAATTTTTTCAAAGTCCCTTAAAAATTTTCCAATTTTTGTCCCAATTCTTCCCATTCCCATTGAAACTTTTCAAATCCCTCTCAAAACTGTGGAAATTCTGTTGAAGCTTTTAAAATTCTCTCTAGAATTTTCAAAATCCATGTCCACATGTTTACAATTTCACGTCAAAAAATTGCTAAAATTCCAGTTGAAATTTTTTCAAAGTCCCTTAAAAATTTTCCCATTTTTGTCCCAATTCTTCCCATTCCCATTGAAACTTTTCAAATCCCTCTCAAATTTGTTGAAAATCTGTTGAAGCTTTTAAAATTCTCTCTAGAATTTTCAAAATCCACGTCCACATGTTTACAATTTCACGTCAAAAAATTGCTAAAATTCCAGTTGAAATTTTTTCAAAGTCCCTTAAAAATTTTCCAATTTTTGTCCCAATTCTTCCCATTCCCATTGAAACTTTTCAAATCCCTCTCAAAACTGTGGAAATTCTGTTGAAGCTTTTAAAATTCTCTCTAGAATTTTCAAAATCCATGTCCACATGTTTACAATTTCACGTCAAAAAATTGCTAAAATTCCAGTTGAAATTTTTTCAAAGTCCCTTAAAAATTTTCCAATTTTTGTCCCAATTCTTCCCATTCCCATTGAAACTTTTCAAATCCCTCTCAAAACTGTTGAAATCCTATTGAAAGTTTGACACTTCTCTCTAGAGTTTTCAAAATCCATGTCCACATGTTTACAATTTCACGTCAAAAAATTGCTAAAATTCCAGTTGAAATTTTTTCAAAGTCCCTTAAAAATTTTCCAATTTTTGTCCCAATTCTTCCCATTCCCATTGAAACTTTTCAAATCCCTCTCAAAATTGTTGAAATTCTGTTGAAGCTTTTAAAATTCTCTCTAGAATTTTCAAAATCCATGTCCGCATGTTTACAATTTCACGTCAAAAAATTGCTAAAATTCCAGTTGAAATTTTTTCAAAGTCCCTTAAAAATTTTCCAATTTTTGTCCCAATTCTTCCCATTCCCATTGAAACTTTTCAAATCCCTCTCAAAATTGTTGAAATTCTGTTGAAGCTTTTAAAATTCTCTCTAGAATTTTCAAAATCCATGTCCACATGTTTACAATTTCACGTCAAAAAATGGCTAAAATTCCAGTTGAAATTTTTTCAAAGTCCCTTAAAAATTTTCCAATTTTTGTCCCAATTCTTCCCATTCCCATTGAAACTTTTCAAATCCCTCTCAAAATTGTTGAAATTCTGTTGAAGCTTTTAAAATTCTCTCTAGAATTTTCAAAATCCACTTCAACATGTTTACAATTTCACGTTAAAAAATTGCTAAAATTCCAGTTGAAATTTTTTCAAAGTCCCTTAAAAATTTTCCAATTTTTGTCCCAATTCTTCCCATTCCCATTGAAACTTTTCAAATCCCTCTCAAAACTGTTGGAATTCTGTTGAAGCTTTTAAAATTCTCTCTAGAATTTTCAAAGTCCATGTCCACATGTTTACAATTTCACGTCAAAAAATTGGTAAAATTCCAGTTGAAATTTTTCAAAGTCCCTTAAAAATTTTCCAATTTTTGTCCCAATTCTTCCCATTCCCATTGAAACTTTTCAAATCCCTCTCAAAATTGTTGAAATTCTGTTGAAGCTTTTAAAATTCTCTCTAGAATTTTCAAAATCCATGTCCACATGTTTACAATTTCACGTCAAAAAATGGCTAAAATTCCAGTTGAAATTTTTTCAAAGTCCCTTAAAAATTTTCCCATTTTTGTCCCAATACTTCCCATTCCCATTGAAACTTTTCAAATCCCTCTCAAATTTGTTGAAAATCTGTTGAAGCTTTTAAAATTCTCTCTAGAATTTTCAAAATCCACGTCCACATGTTTACAATTTCACGTCAAAAAATAGCTAAAATTCCAGTTGAAATTTTTTCAAAGTCCCTTAAAAATTTTCCAATTTTTGTCCCAATTCTTCCCATTCCCATTGAAACTTTTCAAATCCCTCTCAAAACTGTGGAAATTCTGTTGAAGCTTTTAAAATTCTCTCTAGAATTTTCAAAATCCATGTCCACATGTTTACAATTTCACGTCAAAAAATTGCTAAAATTCCAGTTGAAATTTTTTCAAAGTCCCTTAAAAATTTTCCAATTTTAGTCCCAATTCTTCCCATTCCCATTGAAACTTTTCAAATCCCTCTCAAAACTGTTGAAATCCTATTGAAAGTTTGACACTTCTCTCTAGAGTTTTCAAAATCCATGTCCACATGTTTACAATTTCACGTCAAAAAATTGCTAAAATTCCAGTTGAAATTTTTTCAAAGTCCCTTAAAAATTTTCCAATTTTTGTCCCAATTCTTCCCATTCCCATTGAAACTTTTCAAATCCCTCTCAAAACTTTTGGAATTCTGTTGAAGCTTTTAAAATTCTCTCTAGAATTTTCAAAATCCATGTCCGCATGTTTACAATTTCACGTCAAAAAATTGGTAAAATTCCAGTTGAAATTTTTTCAAAGTCCCTTAAAAATTTTCCAATTTTTGTCCCAATTCTTCCCATTCCCATTGAAACTTTTCAAATCCCTCTCAAAACTGTTGAAATCCTATTGAAAGTTTGACACTTCTCTCTAGAGTTTTCAAAATCCATGTCCACATGTTTACAATTTCACGTCAAAAAATTGCTAAAATTCCAGTTGCAATTTTTTCAAAGTCCCTTAAAAATTTTCCAATTTTTGTCCCAATTCTTCCCATTCCCATTGAAACTTTTCAAATCCCTCTCAAAACTGTTGGAATTCTGTTGAAGCTTTTAAAATTCTCTCTAGAATTTTCAAAATCCATGTCCGCATGTTTACAATTTCACGTCAAAAAATTGCTAAAATTCCAGTTGAAATTTTTTAAAGTCCCTTAAAAATTTTCCAATTTTTGTCCCAATTCTTCCCATTCCCATTGAAACTTTTCAAATCCCTCTCAAAATTGTTGAAATTCTGTTGAAGCTTTTAAAATTCTCTGTAGAATTTTCAAAATCCATGTCCACATGTTTACAATTTCACGTCAAAAAAATGCTAAAATTCCAGTTGAAATTTTTTCAAAGTCCCTTAAAAATTTTCCAATTTTTGTACCAATTCTTCCCATTCCCATTGAAACTTTTCAAATCCCTCTCAAAACTGTTGAAATTCTGTTGAAGCTTTTAAAATTCTCTCTAGAATTTTCAAAATCCACTTCAACATGTTTACAATTTCACGTCAAAAAATTGCTAAAATTCCAGTTGAAATTTTTTCAAAGTCCCTTAAAAATTTTCCAATTTTTGTCCCAATTCTTCCCATTCCCATTGAAACTTTTCAAATCCCTCTCAAAACTGTTGAAATCCTATTGAAAGTTTGACACTTCTCTCTAGAGTTTTCAAAATCCATGTCCACATGTTTACAATTTCACGTCAAAAAATTGCTAAAATTCCAGTTGCAATTTTTTCAAAGTCCCTTAAAAATTTTCCAATTTTTGTCCCAATTCTTCCCATTCCCATTGAAACTTTTCAAATCCCTCTCAAAATTGTTGAAATTCTGTTGAAGCTTTTAAAATTCTCTCTAGAATTTTCAAAATCCATGT
Organism: Streptopelia decaocto; assembly: GCF_964273445.1. Taxonomy (NCBI): domain Eukaryota; kingdom Metazoa; phylum Chordata; class Aves; order Columbiformes; family Columbidae; genus Streptopelia; species Streptopelia decaocto. Next base: position 38,654 of record NW_028115369.1, on the reverse strand, counting down.
CCACATGTTTACAATTTCACGTCAAAAAATTGGTAAAATTCCAGTTGAAATTTTTTCAAAGTCCCTTAAAAATTTTCCAATTTTTGTCCCAATTCTTCCCATTCCCATTGAAACTTTTCAAATCCCTCTCAAAACTGTGGAAATTCTGTTGAAGCTTTTAAAATTCTCTCTAGAATTTTCAAAATCCATGTCCACATGTTTACAATTTCACGTCAAAAAATGGCTAAAATTCCAGTTGAAATTTTTTCAAAGTCCCTTAAAAATTTTCCAATTTTTGTCCCAATTCTTCCCATTCCCATTGAAACTTTTCAAATCCCTCTCAAAAGTGTTGAAATTCTGTTGAAGCTTTTAAAATTCTCTCTAGAATTTTCAAAATCCACTTCAACGTGTTTACAATTTCACGTAAAAAAATTGCTAAAATTCCAGTTGAAATTTTTTCAAAGTCCCTTAAAAATTTTCCAATTTTTGTCCCAATTCTTCCCATTCCCATTGAAACTTTTCAAATCCCTCTCAAAACTGTTGGAATTCTATTGAAGCTTTTAAAATTCTCTCTAGAATTTTCAAAATCCATGTCCACATGTTTACAATTTCACGTCAAAAAATTGCTAAAATTCCAGTTGCAATTTTTTCAAAGTCCCTTAAAAATTTTCCAATTTTTGTCCCAATTCTTCCCATTCCCATTGAAACTTTTCAAATCCCTCTCAAAACTGTTGGAATTCTGTTGAAGCTTTTAAAATTCTCTCTAGAATTTTCAAAATCCATGTCCACATGTTTACAATTTCACATCAAATAATTGGTAAAATTCCAGTTGAAATTTTTTCAAAGTCCCTTAAAAATTTTCCAATTTTTGTCCCAATTCTTCCCATTCCCATTGAAACTTTTCAAATCCCTCTCAAAACTGTGGAAATTCTGTTGAAGCTTTTAAAATTCTCTCTAGAATTTTCAAAATCCATGTCCACATGTTTACAATTTCACGTCAAAAAATGGCTAAAATTCCAGTTGAAATTTTTTCAAAGTCCCTTAAAAATTTTCCAATTTTTGTCCCAATTCTTCCCATTCCCATTGAAACTTTTCAAATCCCTCTCAAAACTGTTGAAATCCTATTGAAACTTTGACACTTCTCTCTAGAGTTTTCAAAATCCATGTCCACATGTTTACAATTTCACGTCAAAAAATTGCTAAAATTCCAGTTGAAATTTTTTCAAAGTCCCTTAAAAATTTTCCAATTTTTGTCCCAATTCTTCCCATTCCCATTGAAACTTTTCAAATCCCTCTCAAAATTGTTGAAATTCTGTTGAAGCTTTTAAAATTCTCTCTAGAATTTTCAAAATCCATGTCCGCATGTTTACAATTTCACGTCAAAAAATTGGTAAAATTCCAGTTGAAATTTTTTCAAAGTCCCTTAAAAATTTTCCAATTTTTGTCCCAATTCTTCCCATTCCCATTGAAACTTTTCAAATCCCTCTCAAAATTGTTGAAATTCTGTTGAAGCTTTTAAAATTCTCTCTAGAATTTTCAAAATCCATGTCCACATGTTTACAATTTCACGTCAAAAAATGGCTAAAATTCCAGTTGAAATTTTTTCAAAGTCCCTTAAAAATTTTCCAATTTTTGTCCCAATTCTTCCCATTCCCATTGAAACTTTTCAAATCCCTCTCAAAATTGTTGAAATTCTGTTGAAGCTTTTAAAATTCTCTCTAGAATTTTCAAAATCCATGTCCACATGTTTACAATTTCACGTCAAAAAATGGCTAAAATTCCAGTTGAAATTTTTTCAAAGTCCCTTAAAAATTTTCCAATTTTTGTCCCAATTCTTCCCATTCCCATCGAAACTTTTCAAATCCCTCTCAAAACTGTTGGCATTCTGTTGAAGCTTTTAAAATTCTCTCTAGAATTTTCAAAGTCCATGTCCACATGTTTACAATTTCACGTCAAAAAATTGCTAAAATTCCAGTTGAAATTTTTCAAAGTCCCTTAAAAATTTTCCAATTTTTGTCCCAATTCTTCCCATTCCCATTGAAACTTTTCAAATCCCTCTCAAAATTGTTGAAATTCTGTTGAAGCTTTTAAAATTCTCTCTAGAATTTTCAAAATCCACTTCAACATGTTTACAATTTCACGTCAAAAAATGGCTAAAATTCCAGTTGAAATTTTTTCAAAGTCCCTTAAAAATTTTCCAATTTTTGTCCCAATTCTTCCCATTCCCATTGAAACTTTTCAAATCCCTCTCAAAACTGTGGAAATTCTGTTGAAGCTTTTAAAATTCTCTCTAGAATTTTCAAAATCCATGTCCACATGTTTACAATTTCACGTCAAAAAATTGCTAAAATTCCAGTTGAAATTTTTTCAAAGTCCCTTAAAAATTTTCCCATTTTTGTCCCAATTCTTCCCATTCCCATTGAAACTTTTCAAATCCCTCTCAAAACTGTTGAAATTCTGTTGAAGCTTTTAAAATTCTCTCTAGAATTTTCAAAATCCACGTCCACATGTTTACAATTTCACGTCAAAAAATTGCTAAAATTCCAGTTGAAATTTTTTCAAAGTCCCTTAAAAATTTTCCAATTTTTGTCCCAATTCTTCCCATTCCCATTGAAACTTTTCAAATCCCTCTCAAAACTGTTGAAATTCTGTTGAAGCTTTTAAAATTCTCTCTAGAATTTTCAAAATCCATGTCCACATGTTTACAATTTCACGTCAAAAAATTGCTAAAATTCCAGTTGAAATTTTTTCAAAGTCCCTTAAAAATTTTCCAATTTTTGTCCCAATTCTTCCCATTCCCATTGAAACTTTTCAAATCCCTCTCAAAACTGTTGAAATCCTATTGAAAGTTTGACACTTCTCTCTAGAGTTTTCAAAATCCATGTCCACATGTTTACAATTTCACGTCAAAAAATTGCTAAAATTCCAGTTGAAATTTTTTCAAAGTCCCTTAAAAATTTTCCAATTTTTGTCCCAATTCTTCCCATTCCCATTGAAACTTTTCAAATCCCTCTCAAAACTGTTGGAATTCTGTTGAAGCTTTTAAAATTCTCTCTAGAATTTTCAAAATCCATGTCCGCATGTTTACAATTTCACGTCAAAAAATTGGTAAAATTCCAGTTGAAATTTTTTCAAAGTCCCTTAAAAATTTTCCAATTTTTGTCCCAATTCTTCCCATTCCCATTGAAACTTTTCAAATCCCTCTCAAAATTGTTGAAATTCTGTTGAAGCTTTTAAAATTCTCTCTAGAATTTTCAAAATCCATGTCCACATGTTTACAATTTCACGTCAAAATTGCTAAAATTCCAGTTGAAATTTTTTCAAAGTCCCTTAAAAATTTTCCATTTTTTGTCCCAATTCTTCCCATTCCCATTGAAACTTTTCAAATCCCTCTCAAAATTGTTGGAATTCTGTTGAAGCTTTTAAAATTCTCTCTGGAATTTTCAAAATCCATGTCCACATGTTTACAATTTCACGTCAAAAAATGGCTAAAATTCAAGTTGAAATTTTTTCAAAGTCCCTTAAAAATTTTCCAATTTTTGTCCCAATTCTTCCCATTCCCATTGAAACTTTTCAAATCCCTCTCAAAACTGTTGAAATTCTGTTGAAGCTTTTAAAATTCTCTCTAGAATTTTCAAAATCCATGTCCACATGTTTACAATTTCACGTCAAAAAATGGCTAAAATTCCAGTTGAAATTTTTTCAAAGTCCCTTAAAAATTTTCCAATTTTTGTCCCAATTCTTCCCATTCCCATTGAAACTTTTCAAATCCCTCTCAAAACTGTTGAAATCCTATTGAAAGTTTGACACTTCTCTCTAGAGTTTTCAAAATCCATGTCCACATGTTTACAATTTCACGTCAAAAAATTGCTAAAATTCCAGTTGAAATTTTTTCAAAGTCCCTTAAAAATTTTCCAATTTTTGTCCCAATTCTTCCCATTCCCATTGAAACTTTTCAAATCCCTCTCAAAACTGTTGGAATTCTGTTGAAGCTTTTAAAATTCTCTCTAGAATTTTCAAAATCCATGTCCGCATGTTTACAATTTCACGTCAAAAAATTGGTAAAATTCCAGTTGAAATTTTTTCAAAGTCCCTTCAAAATTTTCCAATTTTTGTCCCAATTCTTCCCATTCCCATTGAAACTTTTCAAATCCCTCTCAAAATTGTTGAAATTCTGTTGAAGCTTTTAAAATTCTCTCTAGAATTTTCAAAATCCATGTCCACATGTTTACAATTTCACGTCAAAATTGCTAAAATTCCAGTTGAAATTTTTTCAAAGTCCCTTAAAAATTTTCCATTTTTTGTCCCAATTCTTCCCATTCCCATTGAAACTTTTCAAATCCCTCTCAAAATTGTTGGAATTCTGTTGAAGCTTTTAAAATTCTCTCTAGAATTTTCAAAGTCCATGTCCACATGTTTACAATTCCACGTCAAAAAATGGCTAAAATTCCAGTTGAAATTTTTTCAAAGTCCCTTAAAAATTTTCCCATTTTTGTCCCAATTCTTCCCATTCCCATTGAAACTTTTCAAATCCCTCTCAAAATTGTTGAAATTCTGTTGAAGCTTTTAAAATTCTCTCTAGAATTTTCAAAATCCACTTCAACATGTTTACAATTTCACGTTAAAAAATTGCTAAAATTCCAGTTGAAATTTTTTCAAAGTCCCTTAAAAATTTTCCAATTTTTGTCCCAATTCTTCCCATTCCCATTGAAACTTTTCAAATCCCTCTCAAAACTGTTGGAATTCTGTTGAAGCTTTTAAAATTCTCTCTAGAATTTTCAAAGTCCATGTCCACATGTTTACAATTTCACGTCAAAAAATTGCTAAAATTCCAGTTGCAATTTTTTCAAAGTCCCTTAAAAATTTTCCAATTTTTGTCCCAATTCTTCCCATTCCCATTGAAACTTTTCAAATCCCTCTCAAAATTGTTGAAATTCTCTTGAAGCTTTTAAAATTCTCTCTAGAATTTTCAAAATCCATGTCCACATGTTTACAATTTCACGTCAAAAAATGGCTAAAATTCCAGTTGAAATTTTTTCAAAGTCCCTTAAAAATTTTCCAATTTTTGTCCCAATTCTTCCCATTCCCATTGAAACTTTTCAAATCCCTCTCAAAACTGTGGAAATTCTGTTGAAGCTTTTAAAATTCTCTCTAGAATTTTCAAAATCCATGTCCACATGTTTACAATTTCACGTCAAAAAATTGCTAAAATTCCAGTTGAAATTTTTTCAAAGTCCCTTAAAAATTTTCCCATTTTTGTCCCAATTCTTCCCATTCCCATTGAAACTTTTCAAATCCCTCTCAAATTTGTTGAAAATCTGTTGAAGCTTTTAAAATTCTCTCTAGAATTTTCAAAATCCACGTCCACATGTTTACAATTTCACGTCAAAAAATTGCTAAAATTCCAGTTGAAATTTTTTCAAAGTCCCTTAAAAATTTTCCAATTTTTGTCCCAATTCTTCCCATTCCCATTGAAACTTTTCAAATCCCTCTCAAAACTGTTGAAATTCTGTTGAAGCTTTTAAAATTCTCTCTAGAATTTTCAAAATCCATGTCCACATGTTTACAATTTCACGTCAAAAAATTGCTAAAATTCCAGTTGAAATTTTTTCAAAGTCCCTTAAAAATTTTCCAATTCTTGTCCCGATTCTTCCCATTCCCATTGAAACTTTTCAAATCCCTCTCAAAATTGTTGAAATTCTGTTGAAGCTTTTAAAGTTCTCTCTAGAATTTTCAAAATCCATGTCCACATGTTTACAATTTCACGTCAAAAAATTGGTAAAATTCCAGTTGAAATTTTTTCAAAGTCCCTTAAAAATTTTCCAATTTTTGTCCCAATTCTTCCCATTCCCATTGAAACTTTTCAAATCCCTCTCAAAACTGTTGAAATTCTGTTGAAGCTTTTAAAATTCTCTCTAGAATTTTCAAAATCCACTTCAACATGTTTACAATTTCACGTCAAAAAATAGCTAAAATTCCAGTTGAAATTTTTTCAAAGTCCCTTCAAAATTTTCCAATTTTTGTCCCAATTCTTCCCATTCCCATTGAAACTTTTCAAATCCCTGTCAAAACTGTTGAAATCCTACTGAAAGTTTGACACTTCTCTCTAGAATTTTCAAACTCCACTTCAACATGTTTACAATTTCACGTCAAAATGGCTAAAATTCCAGTTGAAATTTTTTCAAAGTCCCTTAAAAATTTTCCAATTTTTGTCCCAATTCTTCCCATTCCCATTGAAACTTTTCAAATCCCTCTCAAAACTGTTGAAATCCTATTGAAAGTTTGACACTTCTCTCTAGAATTTTCAAAATCCATGTCCACATGTTTACAATTTCACGTCCAAATTGCTAAAATTCCAGTTGCAATTTTTTCAAAGTCCCTTAAAAATTTTCCAATTTTTGTCCCAATTCTTCCCATTCCCATTGAAACTTTTCAAATCCCTCTCAAAATTGTTGAAATTCTGTTGAAGCTTTTAAAATTCTCTCTAGAATTTTCAAAATCCACTTCAACATGTTTACAATTTCACGTCAAAAAATGGCTAAAATTCCAGTTGAAATTTTTTCAAAGTCCCTTAAAAATTTTCCAATTTTTGTCCCAATTCTTCCCATTCCCATTGAAACTTTTCAAATCCCTCTCAAAACTGTTGAAATTCTGTTGAAGCTTTTAAAATTCTCTCTAGAATTTTCAAAATCCATGTCCACATGTTTACAATTTCACGTCAAAAAATTGCTAAAATTCCAGTTGAAATTTTTTCAAAGTCCCTTAAAAATTTTCCAATTTTTGTCACGATTCTTCCCATTCCCATTGAAACTTTTCAAATCCCTCTCAAAATTGTTGAAATTCTGTTGAAGCTTTTAAAGTTCTCTCTAGAATTTTCAAAATCCATGTCCACATGTTTACAATTTCACGTCAAAAAATAGCTAAAATTCCAGTTGAAATTTTTTCAAAGTCCCTTCAAAATTTTCCAATTTTTGTCCCAATTCTTCCCATTCCCATTGAAACTTTTCAAATCCCTGTCAAAACTGTTGAAATCCTACTGAAAGTTTGACACTTCTCTCTAGAATTTTCAAACTCCACTTCAACGTGTTTACAATTTCACGTCAAAGTTGCTAAAATTCCAGTTGAAATTTTTTCAAAGTCCCTTACAAATTTTCCAATTTTTGTCCCAATTCTTCCCATTCCCATTGAAACTTTTCAAATCCATCTCAAAATTGTTGAAATTCTGTTGAAGCTTTTAAAATTCTCTCTAGAATTTTCAAAATCCATGTCCACATGTTTACAATTTCACGTCAAAAAATTGGTAAAATTCCAGTTGAAATTTTTTCAAAGTCCCTTAAAAATTTTCCAATTTTTGTCCCAATTCTTCCCATTCCCATTGAAACTTTTCAAATCCCTCTCAAAATTGTTGAAATTCTGTTGAAGCTTTTAAAATTCTCTCTAGAATTTTCAAAATCCACTTCAACATGTTTACCATTTCACGTCAAAAAATGGCTAAAATTCCAGTTGAAATTTTTTCAAAGTCCCTTAAAAATTTTCCAATTTTTGTCCCAATTCTTCCCATTCCCATTGAAACTTTTCAAATCCCTCTCAAAACTGTTGAAATTCTGTTGAAGCTTTTAAAATTCTCTCTAGAATTTTCAAAATCCATGTCCACATGTTTACAATTTCACGTCAAAAAATTGCTAAAATTCCAGTTGAAATTTTTTCAAAGTCCCTTAAAAATTTTCCCATTTTTGTCCCAATTCTTCCCATTCCCATTGAAACTTTTCAAATCCCTCTCAAAACTGTTGAAATTCTGTTGAAGCTTTTAAAATTCTCTCTAGAATTTTCAAAATCCATGTCCACATGTTTACAATTTCACGTCAAAAAATGGCTAAAATTCCAGTTGAAATTTTTTCAAAGTCCCTTAAAAATTTTCCAATTTTTGTCCCAATTCTTCCCATTCCCATTGAAACTTTTCAAATCCCTCTCAAAACTGTTGAAATTCTGTTGAAGCTTTTAAAATTCTCTCTAGAATTTTCAAAATCCATGTCCACATGTTTACAATTTCACGTAAAAAAATTGCTAAAATTCCAGTTGAAATTTTTTCAAAGTCCCTTAAAAATTTTCCCATTTTTGTCCCAATTCTTCCCATTCCCATTGAAACTTTTCAAATCCCTCTCAAAACTGTTGATATTCTGTTGAAGCTTTTAAAATTCTCTCTAGAATTTTCAAAATCCACGTCCACATGTTTACAATTTTACGTCAAAAAATTGCTAAAATTCCAGTTGAAATTTTTTCAAAGTCCCTTAAAAATTTTCCAATTTTTGTCCCAATTCTTCCCATTCCCATTGAAACTTTTCAAATCCCTCTCAAAACTGTTGAAATTCTGTTGAAGCTTTTAAAATTCTCTCTAGAATTTTCAAAATCCACGTCCACATGTTTACAATTTCACGTCAAAAAATTGCTAAAATTCCAGTTGAAATTTTTTCAAAGTCCCTTAAAAATTTTCCAATTTTTGTCCCAATTCTTCCCATTCCCATTGAAACTTTTCAAATCCCTCTCAAAACTGTTGAAATTCTGTTGAAGCTTTTAAAATTCTCTCTAGAATTTTCAAAATCCATGTCCACATGTTTACAATTTCACGTCAAAAAATTGCTAAAATTCCAGTTGAAATTTTTTCAAAGTCCCTTAAAAATTTTCCAATTCTTGCCCCGATTCTTCCCATTCCCATTGAAACTTTTCAAATCCCTCTCAAAATTGTTGAAATTCTGTTGAAGCTTTTAAAGTTCTCTCTAGAATTTTCAAAATCCATGTCCACATGTTTACAATTTCACGTCAAAAAATTGGTAAAATTCCAGTTGAAATTTTTTCAAAGTCCCTTAAAAATTTTCCAATTTTTGTCCCAATTCTTCCCATTCCCATTGAAACTTTTCAAATCCCTCTCAAAACTGTTGAAATTCTGTTGAAGCTTTTAAAATTCTCTCTAGAATTTTCAAAATCCACTTCAACATGTTTACAATTTCACGTCAAAAAATAGCTAAAATTCCAGTTGAAATTTTTTCAAAGTCCCTTAAAAATTTTCCAATTTTTGTCCCAATTCTTCCCATTCCCATTGAAACTTCTCAAATCCCTGTCAAAACTGTTGAAATCCTACTGAAAGTTTGACACTTCTCTCTAGAATTTTCAAACTCCACTTCAACGTGTTTACAATTTCACGTCAAAATTGCTAAAATTCCAGTTGAAATTTTTTCAAAGTCCCTTACAAATTTTCCAATTTTTGTCCCAATTCTTCCCATTCCCATTGAAACTTTTCAAATCCATCTCAAAATTGTTGAAATTCTGTTGAAGCTTTTAAAATTCTCTCTAGAATTTTCAAAATCCATGTCCACATGTTTACAATTTCACGTCAAAAAATTGGTAAAATTCCAGTTGAAATTTTTTCAAAGTCCCTTAAAAATTTTCCAATTTTTGTCCCAATTCTTCCCATTCCCATTGAAACTTTTCAAATCCCTCTCAAAACTGTTGGAATTCTGTTGAAGCTTTTAAAATTCTCTCTAGAATTTTCAAAGTCCATGTCCACATGTTTACAATTTCACGTCAAAAAATTTCTAAAATTCCAGTTGAAATTTTTTCAAAGTCCCTTAAAAATTTTCCCATTTTTGTCCCAATTCTTCCCATTCCCATTGAAACTTTTCAAATCCCTCTCAAAACTGTTGAAATTCTGTTGAAGCTTTTAAAATTCTCTCTAGAATTTTCAAAATCCACGTCCACATGTTTACAATTTCACGTCAAAAAATGGCTAAAATTCCAGTTGAAATTTTTTCAAAGTCCCTTAAAAATTTTCCAATTTTTGTCCCAATTCTTCCCATTCCCATTGAAACTTTTCAAATCCCTCTCAAAACTGTTGAAATTCTGTTGAAGCTTTTAAAATTCTCTCTAGAATTTTCAAAATCCATGTCCACATGTTTACAATTTCACGTCAAAAAATTGCTAAAATTCCAGTTGAAATTTTTTCAAAGTCCCTTAAAAATTTTCCAATTTTTGTCACGATTCTTCCCATTCCCATTGAAACTTTTCAAATCCCTCTCAAAATTGTTGAAATTCTGTTGAAGCTTTTAAAGTTCTCTCTAGAATTTTCAAAATCCATGTCCACATGTTTACAATTTCACGTCAAAAAATTGGTAAAATTCCAGTTGAAATTTTTTCAAAGTCCCTTAAAAATTTTCCAATTTTTGTCCCAATTCTTCCCATTCCCATTGAAACTTTTCAAATCCCTCTCAAAACTGTTGAAATTCTGTTGAAGCTTTTAAAATTCTCTCTAGAATTTTCAAAATCCACTTCAACATGTTTACAATTTCACGTCAAAAAATAGCTAAAATTCCAGTTGAAATTTTTTCAAAGTCCCTTAAAAATTTTCCAATTTTTGTCCCAATTCTTCCCATTCCCATTGAAACTTTTCAAATCCATCTCAAAATTGTTGAAATTCTGTTGAAGCTTTTAAAATTCTCTCTAGAATTTTCAAAATCCATGTCCACATGTTTACAATTTCACGTCAAAAAATGGCTAAAATTCCAGTTGAAATTTTTTCAAAGTCCCTTAAAAATTTTCCAATTTTTGTCCCAATTCTTCCCATTCCCATTGAAACTTTTCAAATCCCTCTCAAAACTGTTGAAATTCTGTTGAAGCTTTTAAAATTCTCTCTAGAATTTTCAAAATCCATGTCCACATGTTTACAATTTCACGTAAAAAAATTGCTAAAATTCCAGTTGAAATTTTTTCAAAGTCCCTTAAAAATTTTCCCATTTTTGTCCCAATTCTTCCCATTCCCATTGAAACTTTTCAAATCCCTCTCAAAACTGTTGATATTCTGTTGAAGCTTTTAAAATTCTCTCTAGAATTTTCAAAATCCACGTCCACATGTTTACAATTTTACGTCAAAAAATTGCTAAAATTCCAGTTGAAATTTTTTCAAAGTCCCTTAAAAATTTTCCAATTTTTGTCCCAATTCTTCCCATTCCCATTGAAACTTTTCAAATCCCTCTCAAAACTGTTGAAATTCTGTTGAAGCTTTTAAAATTCTCTCTAGAATTTTCAAAATCCACGTCCACATGTTTACAATTTCACGTCAAAAAATTGCTAAAATTCCAGTTGAAATTTTTTCAAAGTCCCTTAAAAATTTTCCAATTTTTGTCCCAATTCTTCCCATTCCCATTGAAACTTTTCAAATCCCTCTCAAAACTGTTGAAATTCTGTTGAAGCTTTTAAAATTCTCTCTAGAATTTTCAAAATCCATGTCCACATGTTTACAATTTCACGTCAAAAAATTGCTAAAATTCCAGTTGAAATTTTTTCAAAGTCCCTTAAAAATTTTCCAATTCTTGCCCCGATTCTTCCCATTCCCATTGAAACTTTTCAAATCCCTCTCAAAATTGTTGAAATTCTGTTGAAGCTTTTAAAGTTCTCTCTAGAATTTTCAAAATCCATGTCCACATGTTTACAATTTCACGTCAAAAAATTGGTAAAATTCCAGTTGAAATTTTTTCAAAGTCCCTTAAAAATTTTCCAATTTTTGTCCCAATTCTTCCCATTCCCATTGAAACTTTTCAAATCCCTCTCAAAACTGTTGAAATTCTGTTGAAGCTTTTAAAATTCTCTCTAGAATTTTCAAAATCCACTTCAACATGTTTACAATTTCACGTCAAAAAATAGCTAAAATTCCAGTTGAAATTTTTTCAAAGTCCCTTAAAAATTTTCCAATTTTTGTCCCAATTCTTCCCATTCCCATTGAAACTTTTCAAATCCCTGTCAAAACTGTTGAAATCCTACTGAAAGTTTGACACTTCTCTCTAGAATTTTCAAACTCCACTTCAACGTGTTTACAATTTCACGTCAAAATTGCTAAAATTCCAGTTGAAATTTTTTCAAAGTCCCTTAAAAATTTTCCAATTTTTGTCCCAATTCTTCCCATTCCCATTGAAACTTTTCAAATCCCTCTCAAAACTGTTGATATTCTGTTGAAGCTTTTAAAATTCTCTCTAGAATTTTCAAAATCCACGTCCACATGTTTACAATTTTACGTCAAAAAATTGCTAAAATTCCAGTTGAAATTTTTTCAAAGTCCCTTAAAAATTTTCCAATTTTTGTCCCAATTCTTCCCATTCCCATTGAAACTTTTCAAATCCCTCTCAAAACTGTTGAAATTCTGTTGAAGCTTTTAAAATTCTCTCTAGAATTTTCAAAATCCACTTCAACATGTTTACAATTTCACGTCAAAAAATAGCTAAAATTCCAGTTGAAATTTTTTCAAAGTCCCTTAAAAATTTTCCAATTTTTGTCCCAATTCTTCCCATTCCCATTGAAACTTTTCAAATCCCTGTCAAAACTGTTGAAATCCTACTGAAAGTTTGACACTTCTCTCTAGAATTTTCAAACTCCACTTCAACGTGTTTACAATTTCACGTCAAAATTGCTAAAATTCCAGTTGAAATTTTTTCAAAGTCCCTTACAAATTTTCCAATTTTTGTCCCAATTCTTCCCATTCCCATTGAAACTTTTCAAATCCATCTCAAAATTGTTGAAATTCTGTTGAAGCTTTTAAAATTCTCTCTAGAATTTTCAAAATCCATGTCCACATGTTTACAATTTCACGTCAAAAAATTGGTAAAATTCCAGTTGAAATTTTTTCAAAGTCCCTTAAAAATTTTCCCATTTTTGTCCCAATTCTTCCCATTCCCATTGAAACTTTTCAAATCCCTCTCAAAACTGTTGATATTCTGTTGAAGCTTTTAAAATTCTCTCTAGAATTTTCAAAATCCACGTCCACATGTTTACAATTTTACGTCAAAAAATTGCTAAAATTCCAGTTGAAATTTTTTCAAAGTCCCTTAAAAATTTTCCAATTTTTGTCCCAATTCTTCCCATTCCCATTGAAACTTTTCAAATCCCTCTCAAAACTGTTGAAATTCTGTTGAAGCTTTTAAAATTCTCTCTAGAATTTTCAAAATCCACGTCCACATGTTTACAATTTCACGTCAAAAAATTGCTAAAATTCCAGTTGAAATTTTTTCAAAGTCCCTTAAAAATTTTCCAATTTTTGTCCCAATTCTTCCCATTCCCATTGAAACTTTTCAAATCCCTCTCAAAACTGTTGAAATTCTGTTGAAGCTTTTAAAATTCTCTCTAGAATTTTCAAAATCCATGTCCACATGTTTACAATTTCACGTCAAAAAATTGCTAAAATTCCAGTTGAAATTTTTTCAAAGTCCCTTAAAAATTTTCCAATTCTTGCCCCGATTCTTCCCATTCCCATTGAAACTTTTCAAATCCCTCTCAAAATTGTTGAAATTCTGTTGAAGCTTTTAAAGTTCTCTCTAGAATTTTCAAAATCCATGTCCACATGTTTACAATTTCACGTCAAAAAATTGGTAAAATTCCAGTTGAAATTTTTTCAAAGTCCCTTAAAAATTTTCCAATTTTTGTCCCAATTCTTCCCATTCCCATTGAAACTTTTCAAATCCCTCTCAAAACTGTTGAAATTCTGTTGAAGCTTTTAAAATTCTCTCTAGAATTTTCAAAATCCACTTCAACATGTTTACAATTTCACGTCAAAAAATAGCTAAAATTCCAGTTGAAATTTTTTCAAAGTCCCTTAAAAATTTTCCAATTTTTGTCCCAATTCTTCCCATTCCCATTGAAACTTTTCAAATCCCTGTCAAAACTGTTGAAATCCTACTGAAAGTTTGACACTTCTCTCTAGAATTTTCAAACTCCACTTCAACGTGTTTACAATTTCACGTCAAAATTGCTAAAATTCCAGTTGAAATTTTTTCAAAGTCCCTTACAAATTTTCCAATTTTTGTCCCAATTCTTCCCATTCCCATTGAAACTTTTCAAATCCATCTCAAAATTGTTGAAATTCTGTTGAAGCTTTTAAAATTCTCTCTAGAATTTTCAAAATCCATGTCCACATGTTTACAATTTCACGTCAAAAAATTGGTAAAATTCCAGTTGAAATTTTTTCAAAGTCCCTTAAAAATTTTCCAATTTTTGTCCCAATTCTTCCCATTCCCATTGAAACTTTTCAAATCCCTCTCAAAACTGTTGGAATTCTGTTGAAGCTTTTAAAATTCTCTCTAGAATTTTCAAAGTCCATGTCCACATGTTTACAATTTCACGTCAAAAAATTTCTAAAATTCCAGTTGAAATTTTTTCAAAGTCCCTTAAAAATTTTCCCATTTTTGTCCCAATTCTTCCCATTCCCATTGAAACTTTTCAAATCCCTCTCAAAACTGTTGAAATTCTGTTGAAGCTTTTAAAATTCTCTCTAGAATTTTCAAAATCCACGTCCACATGTTTACAATTTCACGTCAAAAAATGGCTAAAATTCCAGTTGAAATTTTTTCAAAGTCCCTTAAAAATTTTCCAATTTTTGTCCCAATTCTTCCCATTCCCATTGAAACTTTTCAAATCCCTCTCAAAACTGTTGAAATTCTGTTGAAGCTTTTAAAATTCTCTCTAGAATTTTCAAAATCCATGTCCACATGTTTACAATTTCACGTCAAAAAATTGCTAAAATTCCAGTTGAAATTTTTTCAAAGTCCCTTAAAAATTTTCCAATTTTTGTCACGATTCTTCCCATTCCCATTGAAACTTTTCAAATCCCTCTCAAAATTGTTGAAATTCTGTTGAAGCTTTTAAAGTTCTCTCTAGAATTTTCAAAATCCATGTCCACATGTTTACAATTTCACGTCAAAAAATTGGTAAAATTCCAGTTGAAATTTTTTCAAAGTCCCTTAAAAATTTTCCAATTTTTGTCCCAATTCTTCCCATTCCCATTGAAACTTTTCAAATCCCTCTCAAAACTGTGGAAATTCTGTTGAAGCTTTTAAAATTCTCTCTAGAATTTTCAAAATCCACTTCAACATGTTTACAATTTCACGTCAAAAAATAGCTAAAATTCCAGTTGAAATTTTTTCAAAGTCCCTTAAAAATTTTCCAATTTTTGTCCCAATTCTTCCCATTCCCATTGAAACTTTTCAAATCCATCTCAAAATTGTTGAAATTCTGTTGAAGCTTTTAAAATTCTCTCTAGAATTTTCAAAATCCATGTCCACATGTTTACAATTTCACGTCAAAAAATGGCTAAAATTCCAGTTGAAATTTTTTCAAAGTCCCTTAAAAATTTTCCAATTTTTGTCCCAATTCTTCCCATTCCCATTGAAACTTTTCAAATCCCTCTCAAAACTGTGGAAATTCTGTTGAAGCTTTTAAAATTCTCTCTAGAATTTTCAAAATCCATGTCCACATGTTTACAATTTCACGTAAAAAAATTGCTAAAATTCCAGTTGAAATTTTTTCAAAGTCCCTTAAAAATTTTCCAATTTTTGTCCCAATTCTTCCCATTCCCATTGAAACTTTTCAAATCCCTCTCAAATTTGTTGAAAATCTGTTGAAGCTTTTAAAATTCTATCTAGAATTTTCAAAATCCACTTCAACATGTTTGCAATTTCATGTCAAAAAATAGCTAAAATTCCAGTTGAAATTTTTTCAAAGTCCCTTAAAAATTTTCCAATTTTTGTCCCAATTCTTCCCATTCCCATTGAAACTTTTCAAATCCCTCTCAAAACTGTTGAAATCCTATTGAAAGTTTGACACTTCTCTCTAGAGTTTTCAAAATCCATGTCCACATGTTTACAATTTCACGTCAAAAAATGGCTAAAATTCCAGTTGCAATTTTTTCAAAGTCCCTTACAAATTTTCCAATTTTTGTCCCAATTCTTCCCATTCCCATTGAAACTTTTCAAATCCATCTCAAAATTGTTGAAATTCTGTTGAAGCTTTTAAAATTCTCTCTAGAATTTTCAAAATCCATGTCCACATGTTTACAATTTCACGTCAAAAAATTGGTAAAATTCCAGTTGAAATTTTTTCAAAGTCCCTTAAAAATTTTCCAATTTTTGTCCCAATTCTTCCCATTCCCATTGAAACTTTTCAAATCCCTCTCAAAACTGTTGAAATCCTATTGAAAGTTTGACACTTCTCTCTAGAGTTTTCAAAATCCATGTCCACATGTTTACAATTTCACGTCAAAAAATAGCTAAAATTCCAGTTGAAATTTTTTCAAAGTCCCTTAAAAATTTTCCAATTCTTGTCCCAATTCTTCCCATTCCCATTGAAACTTTTCAAATCCCTCTCAAAATTGTTGAAATTCTGTTGAAGCTTTTAAAGTTCTCTCTAGAATTTTCAAAATCCATGTCCACATGTTTACAATTTCACGTCAAAAAATTGGTAAAATTCCAGTTGAAATTTTTTCAAAGTCCCTTAAAAATTTTCCAATTTTTGTCCCAATTCTTCCCATTCCCATTGAAACTTTTCAAATCCCTCTCAAAACTGTTGAAATTCTGTTGAAGCTTTTAAAATTCTCTCTAGAATTTTCAAAATCCACTTCAACATGTTTACAATTTCACGTCAAAAAATAGCTAAAATTCCAGTTGAAATTTTTTCAAAGTCCCTTAAAAATTTTCCAATTTTTGTCCCAATTCTTCCCATTCCCATTGAAACTTTTCAAATCCCTGTCAAAACTGTTGAAATCCTACTGAAAGTTTGACACTTCTCTCTAGAATTTTCAAACTCCACTTCAACGTGTTTACAATTTCACGTCAAAATTGCTAAAATTCCAGTTGAAATTTTTTCAAAGTCCCTTACAAATTTTCCAATTTTTGTCCCAATTCTTCCCATTCCCATTGAAACTTTTCAAATCCATCTCAAAATTGTTGAAATTCTGTTGAAGCTTTTAAAATTCTCTCTAGAATTTTCAAAATCCATGTCCACATGTTTACAATTTCACGTCAAAAAATTGGTAAAATTCCAGTTGAAATTTTTTCAAAGTCCCTTAAAAATTTTCCAATTTTTGTCCCAATTCTTCCCATTCCCATTGAAACTTTTCAAATCCCTCTCAAAATTGTTGAAATTCTGTTGAAGCTTTTAAAATTCTCTCTAGAATTTTCAAAATCCACTTCAACATGTTTACAATTTCACGTCAAAAAATGGCTAAAATTCCAGTTGAAATTTTTTCAAAGTCCCTTAAAAATTTTCCAATTTTTGCCCCAATTCTTCCCATTCCCATTGAAACTTTTCAAATCCCTCTCAAAACTGTTGAAATTCTGTTGAAGCTTTTAAAATTCTCTCTAGAATTTTCAAAATCCATGTCCACATGTTTACAATTTCACGTCAAAAAATTGGTAAAATTCCAGTTGAAATTTTTTCAAAGTCCCTTAAAAATTTTCCCATTTTTGTCCCAATTCTTCCCATTCCCATTGAAACTTTTCAAATCCCTCTCAAAACTGTTGAAATTCTGTTGAAGCTTTTAAAATTCTCTCTAGAATTTTCAAAATCCATGTCCACATGTTTACAATTTCACGTCAAAAAATGGCTAAAATTCCAGTTGAAATTTTTTCAAAGTCCCTTAAAAATTTTCCAATTTTTGTCCCAATTCTTCCCATTCCCATTGAAACTTTTCAAATCCCTCTCAAAACTGTTGAAATTCTGTTGAAGCTTTTAAAATTCTCTCTAGAATTTTCAAAATCCATGTCCACATGTTTACAATTTCACGTAAAAAAATTGCTAAAATTCCAGTTGAAATTTTTTCAAAGTCCCTTAAAAATTTTCCCATTTTTGTCCCAATTCTTCCCATTCCCATTGAAACTTTTCAAATCCCTCTCAAAACTGTTGAAATTCTGTTGAAGCTTTTAAAATTCTCTCTAGAATTTTCAAAATCCACGTCCACATGTTTACAATTTCACGTCAAAAAATTGCTAAAATTCCAGTTGAAATTTTTTCAAAGTCCCTTAAAAATTTTCCAATTTTTGTCCCAATTCTTCCCATTCCCATTGAAACTTTTCAAATCCCTCTCAAAACTGTTGAAATTCTGTTGAAGCTTTTAAAATTCTCTCTAGAATTTTCAAAATCCACGTCCACATGTTTACAATTTCACGTCAAAAAATTGCTAAAATTCCAGTTGAAATTTTTTCAAAGTCCCTTAAAAATTTTCCAATTTTTGTCCCAATTCTTCCCATTCCCATTGAAACTTTTCAAATCCCTCTCAAAACTGTTGAAATTCTGTTGAAGCTTTTAAAATTCTCTCTAGAATTTTCAAAATCCATGTCCACATGTTTACAATTTCACGTCAAAAAATTGCTAAAATTCCAGTTGAAATTTTTTCAAAGTCCCTTAAAAATTTTCCAATTCTTGCCCCGATTCTTCCCATTCCCATTGAAACTTTTCAAATCCCTCTCAAAATTGTTGAAATTCTGTTGAAGCTTTTAAAGTTCTCTCTAGAATTTTCAAAATCCATGTCCACATGTTTACAATTTCACGTCAAAAAATTGGTAAAATTCCAGTTGAAATTTTTTCAAAGTCCCTTAAAAATTTTCCAATTTTTGTCCCAATTCTTCCCATTCCCATTGAAACTTTTCAAATCCCTCTCAAAACTGTTGAAATTCTGTTGAAGCTTTTAAAATTCTCTCTAGAATTTTCAAAATCCACTTCAACATGTTTACAATTTCACGTCAAAAAATAGCTAAAATTCCAGTTGAAATTTTTTCAAAGTCCCTTAAAAATTTTCCAATTTTTGTCCCAATTCTTCCCATTCCCATTGAAACTTTTCAAATCCCTGTCAAAACTGTTGAAATCCTACTGAAAGTTTGACACTTCTCTCTAGAATTTTCAAACTCCACTTCAACGTGTTTACAATTTCACGTCAAAATTGCTAAAATTCCAGTTGAAATTTTTTCAAAGTCCCTTAAAAATTTTCCAATTTTTGTCCCAATTCTTCCCATTCCCATTGAAACTTTTCAAATCCATCTCAAAATTGTTGAAATTCTGTTGAAGCTTTTAAAATTCTCTCTAGAATTTTCAAAATCCATGTCCACATGTTTACAATTTCACGTCAAAAAATTGGTAAAATTCCAGTTGAAATTTTTTCAAAGTCCCTTAAAAATTTTCCAATTTTTGTCCCAATTCTTCCCATTCCCATTGAAACTTTTCAAATCCCTCTCAAAACTGTTGGAATTCTGTTGAAGCTTTTAAAATTCTCTCTAGAATTTTCAAAGTCCATGTCCACATGTTTACAATTTCACGTCAAAAAATTTCTAAAATTCCAGTTGAAATTTTTTCAAAGTCCCTTAAAAATTTTCCCATTTTTGTCCCAATTCTTCCCATTCCCATTGAAACTTTTCAAATCCCTCTCAAAACTGTTGAAATTCTGTTGAAGCTTTTAAAATTCTCTCTAGAATTTTCAAAATCCACGTCCACATGTTTACAATTTCACGTCAAAAAATTGCTAAAATTCCAGTTGAAATTTTTTCAAAGTCCCTTAAAAATTTTCCAATTTTTGTCCCAATTCTTCCCATTCCCATTGAAACTTTTCAAATCCCTCTCAAAACTGTTGAAATTCTGTTGAAGCTTTTAAAATTCTCTCTAGAATTTTCAAAATCCATGTCCACATGTTTACAATTTCACGTCAAAAAATTGCTAAAATTCCAGTTGAAATTTTTTCAAAGTCCCTTAAAAATTTTCCAATTTTTGTCCCGATTCTTCCCATTCCCATTGAAACTTTTCAAATCCCTCTCAAAATTGTTGAAATTCTGTTGAAGCTTTTAAAGTTCTCTCTAGAATTTTCAAAATCCATGTCCACATGTTTACAATTTCACGTCAAAAAATTGGTAAAATTCCAGTTGAAATTTTTTCAAAGTCCCTTAAAAATTTTCCAATTTTTGTCCCAATTCTTCCCATTCCCATTGAAACTTTTCAAATCCCTCTCAAAACTGTTGAAATTCTGTTGAAGCTTTTAAAATTCTCTCTAGAATTTTCAAAATCCACTTCAACATGTTTACAATTTCACGTCAAAAAATAGCTAAAATTCCAGTTGAAATTTTTTCAAAGTCCCTTAAAAATTTTCCAATTTTTGTCCCAATTCTTCCCATTCCCATTGAAACTTTTCAAATCCATCTCAAAATTGTTGA
The DNA here is from genome assembly GCF_964273445.1 of Streptopelia decaocto. Lineage (NCBI taxonomy): Eukaryota > Metazoa > Chordata > Aves > Columbiformes > Columbidae > Streptopelia > Streptopelia decaocto. The sequence continues at coordinate 18,672 of NW_028115369.1, read as the reverse complement.
AATTCTGTTGAAGCTTTTAAAATTCTCTCTAGAATTTTCAAAATCCATGTCCACATGTTTACAATTTCACGTCAAAAAATGGCTAAAATTCCAGTTGAAATTTTTTCAAAGTCCCTTAAAAATTTTCCAATTTTTGTCCCAATTCTTCCCATTCCCATTGAAACTTTTCAAATCCCTCTCAAAACTGTGGAAATTCTGTTGAAGCTTTTAAAATTCTCTCTAGAATTTTCAAAATCCATGTCCACATGTTTACAATTTCACGTAAAAAAATTGCTAAAATTCCAGTTGAAATTTTTTCAAAGTCCCTTAAAAATTTTCCAATTTTTGTCCCAATTCTTCCCATTCCCATTGAAACTTTTCAAATCCCTCTCAAATTTGTTGAAAATCTGTTGAAGCTTTTAAAATTCTATCTAGAATTTTCAAAATCCACTTCAACATGTTTGCAATTTCATGTCAAAAAATAGCTAAAATTCCAGTTGAAATTTTTTCAAAGTCCCTTAAAAATTTTCCAATTTTTGTCCCAATTCTTCCCATTCCCATTGAAACTTTTCAAATCCCTCTCAAAACTGTTGAAATCCTATTGAAAGTTTGACACTTCTCTCTAGAGTTTTCAAAATCCATGTCCACATGTTTACAATTTCACGTCAAAAAATGGCTAAAATTCCAGTTGCAATTTTTTCAAAGTCCCTTACAAATTTTCCAATTTTTGTCCCAATTCTTCCCATTCCCATTGAAACTTTTCAAATCCATCTCAAAATTGTTGAAATTCTGTTGAAGCTTTTAAAATTCTCTCTAGAATTTTCAAAATCCATGTCCACATGTTTACAATTTCACGTCAAAAAATTGGTAAAATTCCAGTTGAAATTTTTTCAAAGTCCCTTAAAAATTTTCCAATTTTTGTCCCAATTCTTCCCATTCCCATTGAAACTTTTCAAATCCCTCTCAAAACTGTTGAAATCCTATTGAAAGTTTGACACTTCTCTCTAGAGTTTTCAAAATCCATGTCCACATGTTTACAATTTCACGTCAAAAAATAGCTAAAATTCCAGTTGAAATTTTTTCAAAGTCCCTTAAAAATTTTCCAATTCTTGTCCCAATTCTTCCCATTCCCATTGAAACTTTTCAAATCCCTCTCAAAACTGTTGGAATTCTGTTGAAGCTTTTAGAATTCTCTCTAGAATTTTCAAAATCCACTTCAACATGTTTACAATTTCACGTAAAAAAATAGCTAAAATTCCAGTTGAAATTTTTTCAAAGTCCCTTAAAAATTTTCCAATTTTTGTCCCAATTCTTCCCATTCCCATTGAAACTTTTCAAATCCCTGTCAAAACTGTTGAAATCCTACTGAAAGTTTGACACTTCTCTCTAGAATTTTCAAAGTCCACTTCAACATGTTTACAATTTCACGTCAAAATTGCTAAAATTCCAGTTGAAATTTTTTCAAAGTCCCTTAAAAATTTTCCAATTTTTGTCCCAATTCTTCCCATTCCCATTGAAACTTTTCAAATCCCTGTCAAAATTGTTGAAATCCTACTGAAAGTTTGACACTTCTCTCTAGAATTTTCAAAGTCCACTTCAACATGTTTACAATTTCACGTCAAAATTGCTAAAATTCCAGTTGAAATTTTTTCAAAGTCCCTTAAAAATTTTCCAATTTTTGTCCCAATTCTTCCCATTCCCATTGAAACTTTTCAAATCCCTCTCAAAACTGTGGAAATTCTGTTGAAGCTTTTAAAATTCTCTCTAGAATTTTCAAAATCCATGTCCACATGTTTACAATTTCACGTAAAAAAATGGCTAAAATTCCAGTTGAAATTTTTTCAAAGTCCCTTAAAAATTTTCCAATTTTTGTCCCAATTCTTCCCATTCCCATTGAAACTTTTCAAATCCCTCTCAAATTTGTTGAAAATCTGTTGAAGCTTTTAAAATTCTCTCTAGAATTTTCAAAATCCACGTCCACATGTTTACAATTTCACGTCAAAAAATGGCTAAAATTCCAGTTGAAATGTTTTCAAAGTCCCTTAAAAATTTTCCCATTTTTGTCCCAATTCTTCCCATTCCCATTGAAACTTTTCAAATCCCTCTCAAAACTGTTGAAAATCTGTTGAAGCTTTTAAAATTCTCTCTAGAATTTTCAAAATCCACTTCAACATGTTTACAATTTCACGTCAAAAAATAGCTAAAATTCCAGTTGAAATTTTTTCAAAGTCCCTTAAAAATTTTCCAATTTTTGTCCCAATTCTTCCCATTCCCATTGAAACTTTTCAAATCCCTCTCAAAATTGTTGAAATTCTGTTGAAGCTTTTAAAGTTCTCTCTAGAATTTTCAAAATCCATGTCCACATGTTTACAATTTCACGTCAAAAAATTGGTAAAATTCCAGTTGAAATTTTTTCAAAGTCCCTTAAAAATTTTCCAATTTTTGTCCCAATTCTTCCCATTCCCATTGAAACTTTTCAAATCCCTCTCAAAACTGTTGAAATTCTGTTGAAGCTTTTAAAATTCTCTCTAGAATTTTCAAAATCCATGTCCACATGTTTACAATTTCACGTCAAAAAATTGCTAAAATTCCAGTTGAAATTTTTTCAAAGTCCCTTAAAAATTTTCCAATTTTTGTCCCGATTCTTCCCATTCCCATTGAAACTTTTCAAATCCCTCTCAAAATTGTTGAAATTCTGTTGAAGCTTTTAAAGTTCTCTCTAGAATTTTCAAAATCCATGTCCACATGTTTACAATTTCACGTCAAAAAATTGGTAAAATTCCAGTTGAAATTTTTTCAAAGTCCCTTAAAAATTTTCCAATTTTTGTCCCAATTCTTCCCATTCCCATTGAAACTTTTCAAATCCCTCTCAAAACTGTTGAAATTCTGTTGAAGCTTTTAAAATTCTCTCTAGAATTTTCAAAATCCACTTCAACATGTTTACAATTTCACGTCAAAAAATAGCTAAAATTCCAGTTGAAATTTTTTCAAAGTCCCTTAAAAATTTTCCAATTTTTGTCCCAATTCTTCCCATTCCCATTGAAACTTTTCAAATCCATCTCAAAATTGTTGAAATTCTGTTGAAGCTTTTAAAATTCTCTCTAGAATTTTCAAAATCCATGTCCACATGTTTACAATTTCACGTCAAAAAATGGCTAAAATTCCAGTTGAAATTTTTTCAAAGTCCCTTAAAAATTTTCCAATTTTTGTCCCAATTCTTCCCATTCCCATTGAAACTTTTCAAATCCCTCTCAAAACTGTGGAAATTCTGTTGAAGCTTTTAAAATTCTCTCTAGAATTTTCAAAATCCATGTCCACATGTTTACAATTTCACGTAAAAAAATTGCTAAAATTCCAGTTGAAATTTTTTCAAAGTCCCTTAAAAATTTTCCAATTTTTGTCCCAATTCTTCCCATTCCCATTGAAACTTTTCAAATCCCTCTCAAATTTGTTGAAAATCTGTTGAAGCTTTTAAAATTCTATCTAGAATTTTCAAAATCCACTTCAACATGTTTGCAATTTCATGTCAAAAAATAGCTAAAATTCCAGTTGAAATTTTTTCAAAGTCCCTTAAAAATTTTCCAATTTTTGTCCCAATTCTTCCCATTCCCATTGAAACTTTTCAAATCCCTCTCAAAACTGTTGAAATCCTATTGAAAGTTTGACACTTCTCTCTAGAGTTTTCAAAATCCATGTCCACATGTTTACAATTTCACGTCAAAAAATGGCTAAAATTCCAGTTGCAATTTTTTCGAAGTCCCTTACAAATTTTCCAATTTTTGTCCCAATTCTTCCCATTCCCATTGAAACTTTTCAAATCCATCTCAAAATTGTTGAAATTCTGTTGAAGCTTTTAAAATTCTCTCTAGAATTTTCAAAATCCATGTCCACATGTTTACAATTTCACGTCAAAAAATTGGTAAAATTCCAGTTGAAATTTTTTCAAAGTCCCTTAAAAATTTTCCAATTTTTGTCCCAATTCTTCCCATTCCCATTGAAACTTTTCAAATCCCTCTCAAAACTGTTGAAATCCTATTGAAAGTTTGACACTTCTCTCTAGAGTTTTCAAAATCCATGTCCACATGTTTACAATTTCACGTCAAAAAATAGCTAAAATTCCAGTTGAAATTTTTTCAAAGTCCCTTAAAAATTTTCCAATTCTTGTCCCAATTCTTCCCATTCCCATTGAAACTTTTCAAATCCCTCTCAAAACTGTTGGAATTCTGTTGAAGCTTTTAGAATTCTCTCTAGAATTTTCAAAATCCACTTCAACATGTTTACAATTTCACGTAAAAAAATAGCTAAAATTCCAGTTGAAATTTTTTCAAAGTCCCTTAAAAATTTTCCAATTTTTGTCCCAATTCTTCCCATTCCCATTGAAACTTTTCAAATCCCTGTCAAAACTGTTGAAATCCTACTGAAAGTTTGACACTTCTCTCTAGAATTTTCAAAGTCCACTTCAACATGTTTACAATTTCACGTCAAAATTGCTAAAATTCCAGTTGAAATTTTTTCAAAGTCCCTTAAAAATTTTCCAATTTTTGTCCCAATTCTTCCCATTCCCATTGAAACTTTTCAAATCCCTGTCAAAATTGTTGAAATCCTACTGAAAGTTTGACACTTCTCTCTAGAATTTTCAAAGTCCACTTCAACATGTTTACAATTTCACGTCAAAATTGCTAAAATTCCAGTTGAAATTTTTTCAAAGTCCCTTAAAAATTTTCCAATTTTTGTCCCAATTCTTCCCATTCCCATTGAAACTTTTCAAATCCCTCTCAAAACTGTGGAAATTCTGTTGAAGCTTTTAAAATTCTCTCTAGAATTTTCAAAATCCATGTCCACATGTTTACAATTTCACGTAAGAAAATGGCTAAAATTCCAGTTGAAATTTTTTCAAAGTCCCTTAAAAATTTTCCCATTTTTGTCCCAATTCTTCCCATTCCCATTGAAACTTTTCAAATCCCTCTCAAAATTGTTGAAATTCTGTTGAAGCTTTTAAAATTCTCTCTAGAATTTTCAAAATCCACGTCCACATGTTTACAATTTCACGTCAAAAAATGGCTAAAATTCCAGTTGAAATTTTTTCAAAGTCCCTTAAAAATTTTCCAATTTTTGTCCCAATTCTTCCCATTCCCATTGAAACTTTTCAAATCCCTCTCAAAACTGTGGAAATTCTGTTGAAGCTTTTAAAATTCTCTCTAGAATTTTCAAAATCCATGTCCACATGTTTACAATTTCACGTCAAAAAATGGCTAAAATTCCAGTTGAAATTTTTTCAAAGTCCCTTAAAAATTTTCCAATTCTTGTCCCGATTCTTCCCATTCCCATTGAAACTTTTCAAATCCCTCTCAAAATTGTTGAAATTCTGTTGAAGCTTTTAAAGTTCTCTCTAGAATTTTCAAAATCCATGTCCACATGTTTACAATTTCACGTCAAAAAATTGGTAAAATTCCAGTTGAAATTTTTTCAAAGTCCCTTAAAAATTTTCCAATTTTTGTCCCAATTCTTCCCATTCCCATTGAAACTTTTCAAATCCCTCTCAAAACTGTTGAAATTCTGTTGAAGCTTTTAAAATTCTCTCTAGAATTTTCAAAATCCACTTCAACATGTTTACAATTTCACGTCAAAAAATAGCTAAAATTCCAGTTGAAATTTTTTCAAAGTCCCTTAAAAATTTTCCAATTTTTGTCCCGATTCTTCCCATTCCCATTGAAACTTTTCAAATCCCTCTCAAAATTGTTGAAATTCTGTTGAAGCTTTTAAAGTTCTCTCTAGAATTTTCAAAATCCATGTCCACATGTTTACAATTTCACGTCAAAAAATTGGTAAAATTCCAGTTGAAATTTTTTCAAAGTCCCTTAAAAATTTTCCAATTTTTGTCCCAATTCTTCCCATTCCCATTGAAACTTTTCAAATCCCTCTCAAAACTGTTGAAATTCTGTTGAAGCTTTTAAAATTCTCTCTAGAATTTTCAAAATCCACTTCAACATGTTTACAATTTCACGTCAAAAAATAGCTAAAATTCCAGTTGAAATTTTTTCAAAGTCCCTTAAAAATTTTCCAATTTTTGTCCCAATTCTTCCCATTCCCATTGAAACTTTTCAAATCCATCTCAAAATTGTTGAAATTCTGTTGAAGCTTTTAAAATTCTCTCTAGAATTTTCAAAATCCATGTCCACATGTTTACAATTTCACGTCAAAAAATGGCTAAAATTCCAGTTGAAATTTTTTCAAAGTCCCTTAAAAATTTTCCAATTTTTGTCCCAATTCTTCCCATTCCCATTGAAACTTTTCAAATCCCTCTCAAAACTGTGGAAATTCTGTTGAAGCTTTTAAAATTCTCTCTAGAATTTTCAAAATCCATGTCCACATGTTTACAATTTCACGTAAAAAAATTGCTAAAATTCCAGTTGAAATTTTTTCAAAGTCCCTTAAAAATTTTCCAATTTTTGTCCCAATTCTTCCCATTCCCATTGAAACTTTTCAAATCCCTCTCAAATTTGTTGAAAATCTGTTGAAGCTTTTAAAATTCTCTCTAGAATTTTCAAAATCCATGTCCACATGTTTACAATTTCACGTCAAAAAATTGCTAAAATTCCAGTTGAAATTTTTTCAAAGTCCCTTAAAAATTTTCCAATTTTTGTCCCAATTCTTCCCATTCCCATTGAAACTTTTCAAATCCCTCTCAAAACTGTTGAAATCCTATTGAAAGTTTGACACTTCTCTCTAGAGTTTTCAAAATCCATGTCCACATGTTTACAATTTCACGTCAAAAAATGGCTAAAATTCCAGTTGCAATTTTTTCAAAGTCCCTTACAAATTTTCCAATTTTTGTCCCAATTCTTCCCATTCCCATTGAAACTTTTCAAATCCATCTCAAAATTGTTGAAATTCTGTTGAAGCTTTTAAAATTCTCTCTAGAATTTTCAAAATCCATGTCCACATGTTTACAATTTCACGTCAAAAAATTGGTAAAATTCCAGTTGAAATTTTTTCAAAGTCCCTTAAAAATTTTCCAATTTTTGTCCCAATTCTTCCCATTCCCATTGAAACTTTTCAAATCCCTCTCAAAACTGTTGAAATCCTATTGAAAGTTTGACACTTCTCTCTAGAGTTTTCAAAATCCATGTCCACATGTTTACAATTTCACGTCAAAAAATAGCTAAAATTCCAGTTGAAATTTTTTCAAAGTCCCTTAAAAATTTTCCAATTCTTGTCCCAATTCTTCCCATTCCCATTGAAACTTTTCAAATCCCTCTCAAAACTGTTGGAATTCTGTTGAAGCTTTTAGAATTCTCTCTAGAATTTTCAAAATCCACTTCAACATGTTTACAATTTCACGTAAAAAAATAGCTAAAATTCCAGTTGAAATTTTTTCAAAGTCCCTTCAAAATTTTCCAATTTTTGTCCCAATTCTTCCCATTCCCATTGAAACTTTTCAAATCCCTGTCAAAACTGTTGAAATCCTACTGAAAGTTTGACACTTCTCTCTAGAATTTTCAAAGTCCACTTCAACATGTTTACAATTTCACGTCAAAATTGCTAAAATTCCAGTTGAAATTTTTTCAAAGTCCCTTAAAAATTTTCCAATTTTTGTCCCAATTCTTCCCATTCCCATTGAAACTTTTCAAATCCCTGTCAAAATTGTTGAAATCCTACTGAAAGTTTGACACTTCTCTCTAGAATTTTCAAAGTCCACTTCAACATGTTTACAATTTCACGTCAAAATTGCTAAAATTCCAGTTGAAATTTTTTCAAAGTCCCTTAAAAATTTTCCAATTTTTGTCCCAATTCTTCCCATTCCCATTGAAACTTTTCAAATCCCTCTCAAAACTGTGGAAATTCTGTTGAAGCTTTTAAAATTCTCTCTAGAATTTTCAAAATCCATGTCCACATGTTTACAATTTCACGTAAAAAAATGGCTAAAATTCCAGTTGAAATTTTTTCAAAGTCCCTTAAAAATTTTCCCATTTTTGTCCCAATTCTTCCCATTCCCATTGAAACTTTTCAAATCCCTCTCAAATTTGTTGAAAATCTGTTGAAGCTTTTAAAATTCTCTCTAGAATTTTCAAAATCCACGTCCACATGTTTACAATTTCACGTCAAAAAATGGCTAAAATTCCAGTTGAAATTTTTTCAAAGTCCCTTAAAAATTTTCCAATTTTTGTCCCAATTCTTCCCATTCCCATTGAAACTTTTCAAATCCCTCTCAAAACTGTGGAAATTCTGTTGAAGCTTTTAAAATTCTCTCTAGAATTTTCAAAATCCATGTCCACATGTTTACAATTTCACGTCAAAAAATGGCTAAAATTCCAGTTGAAATTTTTTCAAAGTCCCTTAAAAATTTTCCAATTCTTGTCCCGATTCTTCCCATTCCCATTGAAACTTTTCAAATCCCTCTCAAAATTGTTGAAATTCTGTTGAAGCTTTTAAAGTTCTCTCTAGAATTTTCAAAATCCATGTCCACATGTTTACAATTTCACGTCAAAAAATTGGTAAAATTCCAGTTGAAATGTTTTCAAAGTCCCTTAAAAATTTTCCAATTTTTGTCCCAATTCTTCCCATTCCCATTGAAACTTTTCAAATCCCTCTCAAAACTGTTGAAATTCTGTTGAAGCTTTTAAAATTCTCTCTAGAATTTTCAAAATCCATGTCCACATGTTTACAATTTCACGTCAAAAAATAGCTAAAATTCCAGTTGAAATTTTTTCAAAGTCCCTTAAAAATTTTCCAATTTTTGTCCCGATTCTTCCCATTCCCATTGAAACTTTTCAAATCCCTCTCAAAATTGTTGAAATTCTGTTGAAGCTTTTAAAGTTCTCTCTAGAATTTTCAAAATCCATGTCCACATGTTTACAATTTCACGTCAAAAAATTGGTAAAATTCCAGTTGAAATTTTTTCAAAGTCCCTTAAAAATTTTCCAATTTTTGTCCCAATTCTTCCCATTCCCATTGAAACTTTTCAAATCCCTCTCAAAACTGTTGAAATTCTGTTGAAGCTTTTAAAATTCTCTCTAGAATTTTCAAAATCCACTTCAACATGTTTACAATTTCACGTCAAAAAATAGCTAAAATTCCAGTTGAAATTTTTTCAAAGTCCCTTAAAAATTTTCCAATTTTTGTCCCAATTCTTCCCATTCCCATTGAAACTTTTCAAATCCATCTCAAAATTGTTGAAATTCTGTTGAAGCTTTTAAAATTCTCTCTAGAATTTTCAAAATCCATGTCCACATGTTTACAATTTCACGTCAAAAAATGGCTAAAATTCCAGTTGAAATTTTTTCAAAGTCCCTTAAAAATTTTCCAATTTTTGTCCCAATTCTTCCCATTCCCATTGAAACTTTTCAAATCCCTCTCAAAACTGTTGAAATCCTATTGAAAGTTTGACACTTCTCTCTAGAGTTTTCAAAATCCATGTCCACATGTTTACAATTTCACGTCAAAAAATGGCTAAAATTCCAGTTGCAATTTTTTCAAAGTCCCTTACAAATTTTCCAATTTTTGTCCCAATTCTTCCCATTCCCATTGAAACTTTTCAAATCCATCTCAAAATTGTTGAAATTCTGTTGAAGCTTTTAAAATTCTCTCTAGAATTTTCAAAATCCATGTCCACATGTTTACAATTTCACGTCAAAAAATTGGTAAAATTCCAGTTGAAATTTTTTCAAAGTCCCTTAAAAATTTTCCAATTTTTGTCCCAATTCTTCCCATTCCCATTGAAACTTTTCAAATCCCTCTCAAAACTGTTGAAATCCTATTGAAAGTTTGACACTTCTCTCTAGAGTTTTCAAAATCCATGTCCACATGTTTACAATTTCACGTCAAAAAATAGCTAAAATTCCAGTTGAAATTTTTTCAAAGTCCCTTAAAAATTTTCCAATTCTTGTCCCAATTCTTCCCATTCCCATTGAAACTTTTCAAATCCCTCTCAAAACTGTTGGAATTCTGTTGAAGCTTTTAGAATTCTCTCTAGAATTTTCAAAATCCACTTCAACATGTTTACAATTTCACGTAAAAAAATAGCTAAAATTCCAGTTGAAATTTTTTCAAAGTCCCTTAAAAATTTTCCAATTTTTGTCCCAATTCTTCCCATTCCCATTGAAACTTTTCAAATCCCTCTCAAAACTGTTGAAATCCTACTGAATGTTTGACACTTCTCTCTAGAATTTTCAAAGTCCACTTCAACATGTTTACAATTTCACGTCAAAATTGCTAAAATTCCAGTTGAAATTTTTTCAAAGTCCCTTAAAAATTTTCCAATTTTTGTCCCAATTCTTCCCATTCCCATTGAAACTTTTCAAATCCCTGTCAAAATTGTTGAAATCCTACTGAAAGTTTGACACTTCTCTCTAGAATTTTCAAAGTCCACTTCAACATGTTTACAATTTCACGTCAAAATTGCTAAAATTCCAGTTGAAATTTTTTCAAAGTCCCTTAAAAATTTTCCAATTTTTGTCCCAATTCTTCCCATTCCCATTGAAACTTTTCAAATCCCTCTCAAAACTGTGGAAATTCTGTTGAAGCTTTTAAAATTCTCTCTAGAATTTTCAAAATCCATGTCCACATGTTTACAATTTCACGTAAAAAAATGGCTAAAATTCCAGTTGAAATTTTTTCAAAGTCCCTTAAAAATTTTCCCATTTTTGTCCCAATTCTTCCCATTCCCATTGAAACTTTTCAAATCCCTCTCAAAACTGTGGAAATTCTGTTGAAGCTTTTAAAATTCTCTCTAGAATTTTCAAAATCCATGTCCACATGTTTACAATTTCACGTCAAAAAATGGCTAAAATTCCAGTTGAAATTTTTTCAAAGTCCCTTAAAAATTTTCCAATTTTTGTCCCAATTCTTCCCATTCCCATTGAAACTTTTCAAATCCCTCTCAAATTTGTTGAAAATCTGTTGAAGCTTTTAAAATTCTCTCTAGAATTTTCAAAATCCACGTCCACATGTTTACAATTTCACGTCAAAAATGGCTAAAATTCCAGTTGAAATTTTTTCAAAGTCCCTTAAAAATTTTCCAATTTTTGTCCCAATTCTTCCCATTCCCATTGAAACTTTTCAAATCCCTCTCAAAACTGTTGAAATCCTATTGAAAGTTTGACACTTCTCTCTAGAGTTTTCAAAATCCATGTCCACATGTTTACAATTTCACGTCAAAAAATGGCTAAAATTCCAGTTGCAATTTTTTCAAAGTCCCTTACAAATTTTCCAATTTTTGTCCCAATTCTTCCCATTCCCATTGAAACTTTTCAAATCCATCTCAAAATTGTTGAAATTCTGTTGAAGCTTTTAAAATTCTCTCTAGAATTTTCAAAATCCATGTCCACATGTTTACAATTTCACGTCAAAAAATTGGTAAAATTCCAGTTGAAATTTTTTCAAAGTCCCTTAAAAATTTTCCAATTTTTGTCCCAATTCTTCCCATTCCCATTGAAACTTTTCAAATCCCTCTCAAAACTGTTGAAATCCTATTGAAAGTTTGACACTTCTCTCTAGAGTTTTCAAAATCCATGTCCACATGTTTACAATTTCACGTCAAAAAATAGCTAAAATTCCAGTTGAAATTTTTTCAAAGTCCCTTAAAAATTTTCCAATTCTTGTCCCAATTCTTCCCATTCCCATTGAAACTTTTCAAATCCCTCTCAAAACTGTTGGAATTCTGTTGAAGCTTTTAGAATTCTCTCTAGAATTTTCAAAATCCACTTCAACATGTTTACAATTTCACGTAAAAAAATAGCTAAAATTCCAGTTGAAATTTTTTCAAAGTCCCTTAAAAATTTTCCAATTTTTGTCCCAATTCTTCCCATTCCCATTGAAACTTTTCAAATCCCTGTCAAAACTGTTGAAATCCTACTGAAAGTTTGACACTTCTCTCTAGAATTTTCAAAGTCCACTTCAACATGTTTACAATTTCACGTCAAAATTGCTAAAATTCCAGTTGAAATTTTTTCAAAGTCCCTTAAAAATTTTCCAATTTTTGTCCCAATTCTTCCCATTCCCATTGAAACTTTTCAAATCCCTGTCAAAATTGTTGAAATCCTACTGAAAGTTTGACACTTCTCTCTAGAATTTTCAAAGTCCACTTCAACATGTTTACAATTTCACGTCAAAATTGCTAAAATTCCAGTTGAAATTTTTTCAAAGTCCCTTAAAAATTTTCCAATTTTTGTCCCAATTCTTCCCATTCCCATTGAAACTTTTCAAATCCCTCTCAAAACTGTGGAAATTCTGTTGAAGCTTTTAAAATTCTCTCTAGAATTTTCAAAATCCATGTCCACATGTTTACAATTTCACGTAAAAAAATGGCTAAAATTCCAGTTGAAATTTTTTCAAAGTCCCTTAAAAATTTTCCAATTTTTGTCCCAATTCTTCCCATTCCCATTGAAACTTTTCAAATCCCTCTCAAATTTGTTGAAAATCTGTTGAAGCTTTTAAAATTCTCTCTAGAATTTTCAAAATCCACGTCCACATGTTTACAATTTCACGTCAAAAAATGGCTAAAATTCCAGTTGAAATGTTTTCAAAGTCCCTTAAAAATTTTCCCATTTTTGTCCCAATTCTTCCCATTCCCATTGAAACTTTTCAAATCCCTCTCAAAACTGTTGAAAATCTGTTGAAGCTTTTAAAATTCTCTCTAGAATTTTCAAAATCCACTTCAACATGTTTACAATTTCACGTCAAAAAATAGCTAAAATTCCAGTTGAAATTTTTTCAAAGTCCCTTAAAAATTTTCCAATTTTTGTCCCAATTCTTCCCATTCCCATTGAAACTTTTCAAATCCCTCTCAAAATTGTTGAAATTCTGTTGAAGCTTTTAAAGTTCTCTCTAGAATTTTCAAAATCCATGTCCACATGTTTACAATTTCACGTCAAAAAATTGGTAAAATTCCAGTTGAAATTTTTTCAAAGTCCCTTAAAAATTTTCCAATTTTTGTCCCAATTCTTCCCATTCCCATTGAAACTTTTCAAATCCCTCTCAAAACTGTTGAAATTCTGTTGAAGCTTTTAAAATTCTCTCTAGAATTTTCAAAATCCATGTCCACATGTTTACAATTTCACGTCAAAAAATTGCTAAAATTCCAGTTGAAATTTTTTCAAAGTCCCTTAAAAATTTTCCAATTTTTGTCCCGATTCTTCCCATTCCCATTGAAACTTTTCAAATCCCTCTCAAAATTGTTGAAATTCTGTTGAAGCTTTTAAAGTTCTCTCTAGAATTTTCAAAATCCATGTCCACATGTTTACAATTTCACGTCAAAAAATTGGTAAAATTCCAGTTGAAATTTTTTCAAAGTCCCTTAAAAATTTTCCAATTTTTGTCCCAATTCTTCCCATTCCCATTGAAACTTTTCAAATCCCTCTCAAAACTGTTGAAATTCTGTTGAAGCTTTTAAAATTCTCTCTAGAATTTTCAAAATCCACTTCAACATGTTTACAATTTCACGTCAAAAAATAGCTAAAATTCCAGTTGAAATTTTTTCAAAGTCCCTTAAAAATTTTCCAATTTTTGTCCCAATTCTTCCCATTCCCATTGAAACTTTTCAAATCCATCTCAAAATTGTTGAAATTCTGTTGAAGCTTTTAAAATTCTCTCTAGAATTTTCAAAATCCATGTCCACATGTTTACAATTTCACGTCAAAAAATGGCTAAAATTCCAGTTGAAATTTTTTCAAAGTCCCTTAAAAATTTTCCAATTTTTGTCCCAATTCTTCCCATTCCCATTGAAACTTTTCAAATCCCTCTCAAAACTGTGGAAATTCTGTTGAAGCTTTTAAAATTCTCTCTAGAATTTTCAAAATCCATGTCCACATGTTTACAATTTCACGTAAAAAAATTGCTAAAATTCCAGTTGAAATTTTTTCAAAGTCCCTTAAAAATTTTCCAATTTTTGTCCCAATTCTTCCCATTCCCATTGAAACTTTTCAAATCCCTCTCAAATTTGTTGAAAATCTGTTGAAGCTTTTAAAATTCTATCTAGAATTTTCAAAATCCACTTCAACATGTTTGCAATTTCATGTCAAAAAATAGCTAAAATTCCAGTTGAAATTTTTTCAAAGTCCCTTAAAAATTTTCCAATTTTTGTCCCAATTCTTCCCATTCCCATTGAAACTTTTCAAATCCCTCTCAAAACTGTTGAAATCCTATTGAAAGTTTGACACTTCTCTCTAGAGTTTTCAAAATCCATGTCCACATGTTTACAATTTCACGTCAAAAAATGGCTAAAATTCCAGTTGCAATTTTTTCGAAGTCCCTTACAAATTTTCCAATTTTTGTCCCAATTCTTCCCATTCCCATTGAAACTTTTCAAATCCATCTCAAAATTGTTGAAATTCTGTTGAAGCTTTTAAAATTCTCTCTAGAATTTTCAAAATCCATGTCCACATGTTTACAATTTCACGTCAAAAAATTGGTAAAATTCCAGTTGAAATTTTTTCAAAGTCCCTTAAAAATTTTCCAATTTTTGTCCCAATTCTTCCCATTCCCATTGAAACTTTTCAAATCCCTCTCAAAACTGTTGAAATCCTATTGAAAGTTTGACACTTCTCTCTAGAGTTTTCAAAATCCATGTCCACATGTTTACAATTTCACGTCAAAAAATAGCTAAAATTCCAGTTGAAATTTTTTCAAAGTCCCTTAAAAATTTTCCAATTCTTGTCCCAATTCTTCCCATTCCCATTGAAACTTTTCAAATCCCTCTCAAAACTGTTGGAATTCTGTTGAAGCTTTTAGAATTCTCTCTAGAATTTTCAAAATCCACTTCAACATGTTTACAATTTCACGTAAAAAAATAGCTAAAATTCCAGTTGAAATTTTTTCAAAGTCCCTTAAAAATTTTCCAATTTTTGTCCCAATTCTTCCCATTCCCATTGAAACTTTTCAAATCCCTGTCAAAACTGTTGAAATCCTACTGAAAGTTTGACACTTCTCTCTAGAATTTTCAAAGTCCACTTCAACATGTTTACAATTTCACGTCAAAATTGCTAAAATTCCAGTTGAAATTTTTTCAAAGTCCCTTAAAAATTTTCCAATTTTTGTCCCAATTCTTCCCATTCCCATTGAAACTTTTCAAATCCCTGTCAAAATTGTTGAAATCCTACTGAAAGTTTGACACTTCTCTCTAGAATTTTCAAAGTCCACTTCAACATGTTTACAATTTCACGTCAAAATTGCTAAAATTCCAGTTGAAATTTTTTCAAAGTCCCTTAAAAATTTTCCAATTTTTGTCCCAATTCTTCCCATTCCCATTGAAACTTTTCAAATCCCTCTCAAAACTGTGGAAATTCTGTTGAAGCTTTTAAAATTCTCTCTAGAATTTTCAAAATCCATGTCCACATGTTTACAATTTCACGTAAGAAAATGGCTAAAATTCCAGTTGAAATTTTTTCAAAGTCCCTTAAAAATTTTCCCATTTTTGTCCCAATTCTTCCCATTCCCATTGAAACTTTTCAAATCCCTCTCAAAATTGTTGAAATTCTGTTGAAGCTTTTAAAATTCTCTCTAGAATTTTCAAAATCCACGTCCACATGTTTACAATTTCACGTCAAAAAATGGCTAAAATTCCAGTTGAAATTTTTTCAAAGTCCCTTAAAAATTTTCCAATTTTTGTCCCAATTCTTCCCATTCCCATTGAAACTTTTCAAATCCCTCTCAAAACTGTGGAAATTCTGTTGAAGCTTTTAAAATTCTCTCTAGAATTTTCAAAATCCATGTCCACATGTTTACAATTTCACGTCAAAAAATGGCTAAAATTCCAGTTGAAATTTTTTCAAAGTCCCTTAAAAATTTTCCAATTCTTGTCCCGATTCTTCCCATTCCCATTGAAACTTTTCAAATCCCTCTCAAAATTGTTGAAATTCTGTTGAAGCTTTTAAAGTTCTCTCTAGAATTTTCAAAATCCATGTCCACATGTTTACAATTTCACGTCAAAAAATTGGTAAAATTCCAGTTGAAATTTTTTCAAAGTCCCTTAAAAATTTTCCAATTTTTGTCCCAATTCTTCCCATTCCCATTGAAACTTTTCAAATCCCTCTCAAAACTGTTGAAATTCTGTTGAAGCTTTTAAAATTCTCTCTAGAATTTTCAAAATCCACTTCAACATGTTTACAATTTCACGTCAAAAAATAGCTAAAATTCCAGTTGAAATTTTTTCAAAGTCCCTTAAAAATTTTCCAATTTTTGTCCCGATTCTTCCCATTCCCATTGAAACTTTTCAAATCCCTCTCAAAATTGTTGAAATTCTGTTGAAGCTTTTAAAGTTCTCTCTAGAATTTTCAAAATCCATGTCCACATGTTTACAATTTCACGTCAAAAAATTGGTAAAATTCCAGTTGAAATTTTTTCAAAGTCCCTTAAAAATTTTCCAATTTTTGTCCCAATTCTTCCATTCCCATTGAAACTTTTCAAATCCCTCTCAAAACTGTTGAAATTCTGTTGAAGCTTTTAAAATTCTCTCTAGAATTTTCAAAATCCACTTCAACATGTTTACAATTTCACGTCAAAAAATAGCTAAAATTCCAGTTGAAATTTTTTCAAAGTCCCTTAAAAATTTTCCAATTTTTGTCCCAATTCTTCCCATTCCCATTGAAACTTTTCAAATCCATCTCAAAATTGTTGAAATTCTGTTGAAGCTTTTAAAATTCTCTCTAGAATTTTCAAAATCCATGTCCACATGTTTACAATTTCACGTCAAAAAATGGCTAAAATTCCAGTTGAAATTTTTTCAAAGTCCCTTAAAAATTTTCCAATTTTTGTCCCAATTCTTCCCATTCCCATTGAAACTTTTCAAATCCCTCTCAAAACTGTGGAAATTCTGTTGAAGCTTTTAAAATTCTCTCTAGAATTTTCAAAATCCATGTCCACATGTTTACAATTTCACGTAAAAAAATTGCTAAAATTCCAGTTGAAATTTTTTCAAAGTCCCTTAAAAATTTTCCAATTTTTGTCCCAATTCTTCCCATTCCCATTGAAACTTTTCAAATCCCTCTCAAATTTGTTGAAAATCTGTTGAAGCTTTTAAAATTCTCTCTAGAATTTTCAAAATCCATGTCCACATGTTTACAATTTCACGTCAAAAAATTGCTAAAATTCCAGTTGAAATTTTTTCAAAGTCCTTAAAAATTTTCCAATTTTTGTCCCAATTCTTCCCATTCCCATTGAAACTTTTCAAATCCCTCTCAAAACTGTTGAAATCCTATTGAAAGTTTGACACTTCTCTCTAGAGTTTTCAAAATCCATGTCCACATGTTTACAATTTCACGTCAAAAAATGGCTAAAATTCCAGTTGCAATTTTTTCAAAGTCCCTTACAAATTTTCCAATTTTTGTCCCAATTCTTCCCATTCCCATTGAAACTTTTCAAATCCATCTCAAAATTGTTGAAATTCTGTTGAAGCTTTTAAAATTCTCTCTAGAATTTTCAAAATCCATGTCCACATGTTTACAATTTCACGTCAAAAAATTGGTAAAATTCCAGTTGAAATTTTTTCAAAGTCCCTTAAAAATTTTCCAATTTTTGTCCCAATTCTTCCCATTCCCATTGAAACTTTTCAAATCCCTCTCAAAACTGTTGAAATCCTATTGAAAGTTTGACACTTCTCTCTAGAGTTTTCAAAATCCATGTCCACATGTTTACAATTTCACGTCAAAAAATAGCTAAAATTCCAGTTGAAATTTTTTCAAAGTCCCTTAAAAATTTTCCAATTCTTGTCCCAATTCTTCCCATTCCCATTGAAACTTTTCAAATCCCTCTCAAAACTGTTGGAATTCTGTTGAAGCTTTTAGAATTCTCTCTAGAATTTTCAAAATCCACTTCAACATGTTTACAATTTCACGTAAAAAAATAGCTAAAATTCCAGTTGAAATTTTTTCAAAGTCCCTTCAAAATTTTCCAATTTTTGTCCCAATTCTTCCCATTCCCATTGAAACTTTTCAAATCCCTGTCAAAACTGTTGAAATCCTACTGAAAGTTTGACACTTCTCTCTAGAATTTTCAAAGTCCACTTCAACATGTTTACAATTTCACGTCAAAATTGCTAAAATTCCAGTTGAAATTTTTTCAAAGTCCCTTAAAAATTTTCCAATTTTTGTCCCAATTCTTCCCATTCCCATTGAAACTTTTCAAATCCTGTCAAAATTGTTGAAATCCTACTGAAAGTTTGACACTTCTCTCTAGAATTTTCAAAGTCCACTTCAACATGTTTACAATTTCACGTCAAAATTGCTAAAATTCCAGTTGAAATTTTTTCAAAGTCCCTTAAAAATTTTCCAATTTTTGTCCCAATTCTTCCCATTCCCATTGAAACTTTTCAAATCCCTCTCAAAACTGTGGAAATTCTGTTGAAGCTTTTAAAATTCTCTCTAGAATTTTCAAAATCCATGTCCACATGTTTACAATTTCACGTAAAAAAATGGCTAAAATTCCAGTTGAAATTTTTTCAAAGTCCCTTAAAAATTTTCCCATTTTTGTCCCAATTCTTCCCATTCCCATTGAAACTTTTCAAATCCCTCTCAAATTTGTTGAAAATCTGTTGAAGCTTTTAAAATTCTCTCTAGAATTTTCAAAATCCACGTCCACATGTTTACAATTTCACGTCAAAAAATGGCTAAAATTCCAGTTGAAATTTTTTCAAAGTCCCTTAAAAATTTTCCAATTTTTGTCCCAATTCTTCCCATTCCCATTGAAACTTTTCAAATCCCT
>NW_028115370.1:0-28811 GCF_964273445.1 Streptopelia decaocto | reverse complement strand
GACAAAAATTGGAAAATTTTTAAGGGACTTTGAAAAAATTTCAACTGGAAATTTTAGCAATTTTTTGACGTGAAATTGTAAACATGTGGACATGGATTTTGAAAATTCTAGAGAGAATTTTAAAAGCTTCAAGAGAATTTCAACAATTTTGAGAGGGATTTGAAAAGTTTCCATGGGAATGGGAAGAATTGGGACAAAAATTGGAAAATTTTTAAGGGACTTTGAAAAAATTTCAACTGGAATTTTAGCCATTTTTTTTACGTGAAATTGTAAACATGTGGCCATGGATTTTGAAAATTCTAGAGAGAATTTTAAAAGCTTCAAGAGAATTTCAACAATTTTGAGAGGGATTTGAAAAGTTTCAATGGGAATGGGAAGAATTGGGACAAAAATTGGAAAATTTTTAAGGGACTTTGAAAAAATTTCAACTGGAATTTTAGCAATTTTTTTACGTGAAATTGTGAACATGTGGACATGGATTTTGAAAATTCTAGAGAGAATTTTAAAAGCTTCAAGAGAATTTCAACAATTTTGAGAGGGATTTGAAAAGTTTCCATGGGAATGGGAAGAATTGGGACAAAAATTGGAAAATTTTTAAAGGACTTTGAAAAAATTTCAACTGGAATTTTAGCAATTTTTTTACGTGAAATTGTAAACATGTGGACATGGATTTTGAAAATTCTAGAGAGAATTTTAAAAGCTTCAAGAGAATTTCAACAATTTTGAGAGGGATTTGAAAAAGTTTCAATGGGAATGGGAAGAATTTGGGACAAAAATTGGAAAATTTTTAAGGGACTTTGAAAAAATTTCAACTGGAATTTTAGCCATTTTTTTATGTGAAATTGTAAACATGTGGCCATGGATTTTGAAAATTCTAGAGAGAATTTTAAAAGCTTCAAGAGAATTTCAACAATTTTGAGAGGGATTTGAAAAGTTTCAATGGGAATGGGAAGAATTGGGACAAAAATGGGAAAATTTTTAAGGGACTTTGAAAAAATTTCAACTGGAATTTTAGCATTTTTTTTACATGAAATTGTAAACATGTGGCCATGGATTTTGAAAATTCTAGAGAGAATTTTAAAAGCTTCAAGAGAATTTCAACAATTTTGAGAGGGATTTGAAAAGTTTCAATGGGAATGGGAAGAATTGGGACAAAAATTGGAAAATTTTTCAGGGACTTTGAAAAAATTTCAACTGGAATTTTAGCAATTTTTTTACGTGAAATTGTGAACATGTGGACATGGATTTTGAAAATTCTAGAGAGAATTTTAAAAGCTTCAAGAGAATTTCAACAATTTTGAGAGGGATTTGAAAAGTTTCAATGGGAATGGGAAGAATTGGGACAAAAATTGGAAAATTTTTAAAGGGACTTTGAAAAAATTTCAACTGGAATTTTAGCAATTTTTTTACGTGAAATTGTAAACATGTGGCCATGGATTTTGAAAATTCTAGAGAGAATTTTAAAAGCTTCAAGAGAATTTCAACAATTTTGAGAGGGATTTGAAAAGTTTCCATGGGAATGGGAAGAATTGGGACAAAAATTGGAAAATTTTTAAAGGACTTTGAAAAAATTTCAACTGGAATTTTAGCAATTTTTTTACGTGAAATTGTAAACATGTGGACATGGATTTTGAAAATTCTAGAGAGAATTTTAAAAGCTTCAAGAGAATTTCAACAATTTTGAGAGGGATTTGAAAAGTTTCAATGGGAATGGGAAGAATTGGGACAAAAATTGGAAAATTTTTAAGGGACTTTGAAAAAATTTCAACTGGAATTTTAGCCATTTTTTTATGTGAAATTGTAAACATGTGGCCATGGATTTTGAAAATTCTAGAGAGAATTTTAAAAGCTTCAAGAGAATTTCAACAATTTTGAGAGGGATTTGAAAAGTTTCAATGGGAATGGGAAGAATTAGGACAAAAATGGGAAAATTTTTAAGGGACTTTGAAAAAATTTCAACTGGAATTTTAGCCATTTTTTTGACGTGAAATTGTAAACATGTGGCCATGGATTTTGAAAATTCTAGAGAGAATTTTAAAAGCTTCAAGAGAATTTCAACAATTTTGAGAGGGATTTGAAAAGTTTCAATGGGAATGGGAAGAATTGGGACAAAAATTGGAAATTTTTCAGGGACTTTGAAAAAAATTTCAACTGGAATTTTAGCCATTTTTTGACGTGAAATTGTAAACATGTGGACATGGATTTTGAAAATTCTAGAGAGAATTTTAAAAGCTTCAAGAGAATTTCAACAATTTTGAGAGGGATTTGAAAAGTTTCAATGGGAATGGGAAGAATTGGGACAAAAATTGGAAAATTTTTAAGGGACTTTGAAAAAATTTCAACTGGAATTTTAGCCATTTTTTGACGTGAAATTGTAAACATGTGGACATGGATTTTGAAAATTCTAGAGAGAATTTTAAAAGCTTCAACAGAATTTCAACGATTTTGAGAGGGATTTGAAAAGTTTCAATGGGAATGGGAAGAATTGGGACAAAAATTGGAAAATTTTTAAGGGACTTTGAAAAAATTTCAACTGGAATTTTAGCCATTTTGTTACGTGAAATTGTGAACATGTTGAAGTGGATTTTGAAAATTCTAGAGAGAATTTTAAAGCTTCAAGAGAATTTCAACAATTTGGAGAGGGATTTGAAAAGTTTCCATGGGAATGGGAAGAATTGGGACAAAAATTGGAAAATTTTTAAGGGACTTTGAAAAAATTTCAACTGGAATTTTAGCATTTTTTTTACATGAAATTGTAAACATGTGGCCATGGATTTTGAAAATTCTAGAGAGAATTTTAAAAGCTTCAAGAGAATTTCAACACTTTTGAAGGGATTTGAAAAGTTTCCATGGGAATGGGAAGAATTGGGACAAAAATTGGAAAATTTTTAAAGGACTTTGAAAAAATTTCAACTGGAATTTTAGCAATTTTTTTACGTGAAATTGTAAACATGTGGCCATGGATTTTGAAAATTCTAGAGAGAATTTTAAAAGCTTCAAGAGAATTTCAACAATTTTGAGAGGGATTTGAAAAGTTTCCATGGGAATGGGAAGAATTGGGACAAAAATTGGAAAATTTTTAAAGGACTTTGAAAAAATTTAAACTGGAATTTTAGCAATTTTTTTACGTGAAATTGTAAACATGTGGACATGGATTTTGAAAATTCTAGAGAGAATTTTAAAAGCTTCAAGAGAATTTCAACAATTTTGAGAGGGATTTGAAAAGTTTCAATGGGAATGGGAAGAATTGGGACAAAAATTGGAAAATTTTTAAGGGACTTTGAAAAAATTTCAACTGGAATTTTAGCCATTTTTTTATGTGAAATTGTAAACATGTGGCCATGGATTTTGAAAATTCTAGAGAGAATTTTAAAAGCTTCAAGAGAATTTCAACAATTTTGAGAGGGATTTGAAAAGTTTCAATGGGAATGGGAAGAATTAGGACAAAAATGGGAAAATTTTTAAGGGACTTTGAAAAAATTTCAACTGGAATTTTAGCCATTTTTTGACGTGAAATTGTAAACATGTGGCCATGGATTTTGAAAATTCTAGAGAGAATTTTAAAAGCTTCAAGAGAATTTCAACAATTTTGAGAGGGATTTGAAAAGTTTCAATGGGAATGGGAAGAATTGGGACAAAAATTGGAAAATTTTTCAGGGACTTTGAAAAAATTTCAACTGGAATTTTAGCAATTTTTTGACGTGAAATTGTAAACATGTGGCCATGGATTTTGAAAATTCTAGAGAGAATTTTAAAAGCTTCAAGAGAATTTCAACAATTTTGAGAGGGATTTGAAAAGTTTCAATGGGAATGGGAAGAATTGGGACAAAAATTGGAAAATTTTTCAGGGACTTTGAAAAAATTTCAACTGGAATTTTAGCCATTTTTTGACGTGAAATTGTAAACATGTGGACATGGATTTTGAAAATTCTAGAGAGAATTTTAAAAGCTTCAACAGAGTTTCAACGATTTTGAGAGGGATTTGAAAAGTTTCAATGGGAATGGGAAGAATTGGGACAAAAATTGGAAAATTTTTCAGGGACTTTGAAAAAATTTCAACTGGAATTTTAGCCATTTTTTGACGTGAAATTGTAAACATGTGGACATGGATTTTGAAAATTCTAGAGAGAATTTTAAAAGCTTCAACAGAATTTCAACGATTTTGAGAGGGATTTGAAAAGTTTCAATGGGAATGGGAAGAATTGGGACAAAAATTGGAAAATTTTTAAGGGACTTTGAAAAAATTTCAACTGGAATTTTAGCCATTTTGTTACGTGAAATTGTGAACATGTTGAAGTGGATTTTGAAAATTCTAGAGAGAATTTTAAAAGCTTCAAGAGAATTTCAACAATTTGGAGAGGGATTTGAAAAGTTTCAATGGGAATGGGAAGAATTGGGACAAAAATTGGAAAATTTTTAAGGGACTTTGAAAAAATTTCAACTGGAATTTTAGCATTTTTTTTACATGAAATTGTAAACATGTGGCCATGGATTTTGAAAATTCTAGAGAGAATTTTAAAAGCTTCAAGAGAATTTCAACACTTTTGAGAGGGATTTGAAAAGTTTCAATGGGAATGGGAAGAATTGGGACAAAAATTGGAAAATTTTTAAGGGACCTTGAAAAAATTTCAACTGGAATTTTAGCAATTTTTTGACGTGAAATTGTGAACATGTGGACATGGATTTTGAAAATTCTAGAGAGAATTTTAAAAGCTTCAAGAGAATTTCAACAATTTTGAGAGGGATTTGAAAAGTTTCCATGGGAATGGGAAGAATTGGGACAAAAATTGGAAAATTTTTCAGGGACTTTGAAAAAATTTCAACTGGAATTTTAGCAATTTTTTTACGTGAAATTGTGAACATGTGGACATGGATTTTGAAAATTCTAGAGAGAATTTTAAAAGCTTCAAGAGAATTTCAACAATTTTGAGAGGGATTTGAAAAGTTTCCATGGGAATGGGAAGAATTGGGACAAAAATTGGAAAATTTTTAAAGGACTTTGAAAAAATTTCAACTGGAATTTTAGCAATTTTTTTACGTGAAATTGTAAACATGTGGCCATGGATTTTGAAAATTCTAGAGAGAATTTTAAAAGCTTCAAGAGAATTTCAACAATTTTGAGAGGGATTTGAAAAGTTTCCATGGGAATGGGAAGAATTGGGACAAAAATTGGAAAATTTTTAAAGGACTTTGAAAAAATTTCAACTGGAATTTTAGCAATTTTTTTACGTGAAATTGTAAACATGTGGACATGGATTTTGAAAATTCTAGAGAGAATTTTAAAAGCTTCAAGAGAATTTCAACAATTTTGAGAGGGATTTGAAAAGTTTCAATGGGAATGGGAAGAATTGGGACAAAAATTGGAAAATTTTTAAGGGACTTTGAAAAAATTTCAACTGGAATTTTAGCCATTTTTTTATGTGAAATTGTAAACATGTGGCCATGGATTTTGAAAATTCTAGAGAGAATTTTAAAAGCTTCAAGAGAATTTCAACAATTTTGAGAGGGATTTGAAAAGTTTCAATGGGAATGGGAAGAATTAGGACAAAAATGGGAAAATTTTTAAGGGACTTTGAAAAAATTTCAGCTGGAATTTTAGCCATTTTTTGACGTGAAATTGTAAACATGTGGCCATGGATTTTGAAAATTCTAGAGAGAATTTTAAAAGCTTCAAGAGAATTTCAACAATTTTGAGAGGGATTTGAAAAGTTTCCATGGGAATGGGAAGAATTGGGACAAAAATTGGAAAATTTTTAAGGGACTTTGAAAAAATTTCAACTGGAATTTTAGCCATGTTTTGACGTGAAATTGTAAACATGTGGCCATGGATTTTGAAAATTCTAGAGAGAATTTTAAAAGCTTCAAGAGAATTTCAACAATTTTGAGAGGGATTTGAAAAGTTTCAATGGGAATGGGAAGAATTGGGACAAAAATTGGAAAATTTTTCAGGGACTTTGAAAAAATTTCAACTGGAATTTTAGCCATTTTTTGACGTGAAATTGTAAACATGTGGACATGGATTTTGAAAATTCTAGAGAGAATTTTAAAAGCTTCAACAGAATTTCAACGATTTTGAGAGGGATTTGAAAAGTTTCAATGGGAATGGGAAGAATTGGGACAAAAATTGGAAAATTTTTAAGGGACTTTGAAAAAATTTCAACTGGAATTTTAGCCATTTTGTTACGTGAAATTGTAAACATGTGGCCATGGATTTTGAAAATTCTAGAGAGAATTTTAAAAGCTTCAAGAGAATTTCAACAATTTTGAGAGGGATTTGAAAAGTTTCAATGGGAATGGGAAGAATTGGGACAAAAATTGGAAAATTTTTAAAGGACTTTGAAAAAATTTCAACTGGAATTTTAGCAATTTTTTTACGTGAAATTGTAAACATGTGGCCATGGATTTTGAAAATTCTAGAGAGAATTTTAAAAGCTTCAACAGAATTTCAACAATTTTGAGAGGGATTTGAAAAGTTTCCATGGGAATGGGAAGAATTGGGACAAAAATTGGAAAATTTTTAAAGGACTTTGAAAAAATTTCAACTGGAATTTTAGCAATTTTTTTACGTGAAATTGTAAACATGTGGCCATGGATTTTGAAAATTCTAGAGAGAATTTTAAAAGCTTCAAGAGAATTTCAACAATTTTGAGAGGGATTTGAAAAGTTTCAATGGGAATGGGAAGAATTGGGACAAAAATTGGAAAATTTTTAAGGGACTTTGAAAAAATTTCAACTGGAATTTTAGCCATTTTTTTATGTGAAATTGTAAACATGTGGCCATGGATTTTGAAAATTCTAGAGAGAATTTTAAAAGCTTCAAGAGAATTTCAACAATTTTGAGAGGGATTTGAAAAGTTTCAATGGGAATGGGAAGAATTGGGACAAAAATTGGAAAATTTTTAAGGGACTTTGAAAAAATTTCAACTGGAATTTTAGCCATTTTTTGACGTGAAATTGTAAACATGTGGCCATGGATTTTGAAAATTCTAGAGAGAATTTTAAAAGCTTCAACAGAATTTCAACAATTTTGAGAGGGATTTGAAAAGTTTCAATGGGAATGGGAAGAATTGGGACAAAAATTGGAAAATTTTTAAGGGACTTTGAAAAAATTTCAACTGGAATTTTAGCAATTTTTTTACATGAAATTGTAAACATGTGGCCATGGATTTTGAAAATTCTAGAGAGAATTTTAAAAGCTTCAAGAGAATTTCAACAATTTTGAGAGGGATTTGAAAAGTTTCAATGGGAATGGGAAGAATTGGGACAAAAATTGGAAAATTTTTAAGGGACTTTGAAAAAATTTCAAGTGGAATTTTAGCCATTTTTTGACGTGAAATTGTAAACATGTGGCCATGGATTTTGAAAATTCTAGAGAGAATTTTAAAAGCTTCAAGAGAATTTCAACAATTTTGAGAGGGATTTGAAAAGTTTCCATGGGAATGGGAAGAATTGGGACAAAAATTGGAAAATTTTTCAGGGACTTTGAAAAAATTTCAACTGGAATTTTAGCCATTTTTTTACGTGAAATTGTAAACATGTGGCCATGGATTTTGAAAATTCTAGTGAGAATTTTAAAAGCTTCAAGAGAATTTCAACAATTTTGAGAGGGATTTGAAAAGTTTCCATGGGAATGGGAAGAATTGGGACAAATATTGGAAAATTTTTCAGGGACTTTGAAAAAATTTCAACTGGAATTTTAGCCATTTTGTTACGTGAAATTGTAAACATGTGGCCATGGATTTTGAAAATTCTAGAGAGAATTTTAAAAGCTTCAAGAGAATTTCAACAATTTTGAGAGGGATTTGAAAAGTTTCAATGGGAATGGGAAGAATTGGGACAAAAATTGGAAAATTTTTCAGGGACTTTGAAAAAATTTCAACTGGAATTTTAGCCATTTTTTGACGTGAAATTGTAAACATGTGGACATGGATTTTGAAAATTCTAGAGAGAATTTTAAAAGCTTCAACAGAATTTCAACGATTTTGAGAGGGATTTGAAAAGTTTCAATGGGAATGGGAAGAATTGGGACAAAAATTGGAAAATTTTTAAGGGACTTTGAAAAAATTTCAACTGGAATTTTAGCCATTTTGTTACGTGAAATTGTGAACATGTTGAAGTGGATTTTGAAAATTCTAGAGAGAATTTTAAAAGCTTCAACAGAATTTCAACAATTTTGAGAGGGATTTGAAAAGTTTCAATGGGAATGGGAAGAATTGGGACAAAATTGGAAAATTTTTAAGGGACTTTGAAAAAATTTCAACTGGAATTTTAGCCATTTTGTTACGTGAAATTGTAAACATGTGGCCATGGATTTTGAAAATTCTAGAGAGAATTTTAAAAGCTTCAAGAGAATTTCAACAATTTTGAGAGGGATTTGAAAAGTTTCAATGGGAATGGGAAGAATTGGGACAAAAATTGGAAAATTTTTAAGGGACTTTGAAAAAATTTCAACTGGAATTTTAGCAATTTTTTGACGTGAAATTGTAAACATGTGGCCATGGATTTTGAAAATTCTAGAGAGAATTTTAAAAGCTTCAAGAGAATTTCAACAATTTTGAGAGGGATTTGAAAAGTTTCAATGGGAATGGGAAGAATTGGGACAAAAATTGGAAAATTTTTAAGGGACTTTGAAAAAATTTCAACTGGAATTTTAGCCATTTTGTTACGTGAAATTGTAAACATGTGGCCATGGATTTTGAAAATTCTAGAGAGAATTTTAAAAGCTTCAAGAGAATTTCAACAATTTTGAGAGGGATTTGAAAAGTTTCCATGGGAATGGGAAGAATTGGGACAAAAATTGGAAAATTTTTAAGGGACTTTGAAAAAATTTCAACTGGAATTTTAGCCATTTTTTGACGTGAAATTGTAAACATGTGGCCATGGATTTTGAAAATTCTAGAGAGAATTTTAAAAGCTTCAAGAGAATTTAAACAATTTTGAGAGGGATTTGAAAAGTTTCAATGGGAATGGAAGAATTGGGACAAAAATTGGAAAATTTTTAAGGGACTTTGAAAAAATTTCAACTGGAATTTTAGCCATTTTTTGACGTGAAATTGTAAACATGTTGAAGTGGATTTTGAAAATTCTAGAGAGAATTTTAAAAGCTTCAAGAGAATTTCAACAATTTTGAGAGGGATTTGAAAAGTTTCAATGGGAATGGGAAGAATTGGGACAAAAATTGGAAAATTTTTAAGGGACTTTGAAAAAATTTCAACTGGAATTTTAGCCATTTTTTGACGTGAAATTGTAAACATGTGGCCATGGATTTTGAAAATTCTAGAGAGAATTTTAAAAGCTTCAACAGAATTTCAACAATTTTGAGAGGGATTTGAAAAGTTTCAATGGGAATGGGAAGAATTGGGACAAAAATTGGAAAATTTTTCAGGGACTTTGAAAAAATTTCAACTGGAATATAAGCCATTTTTTGACGTGAAATTGTAAACATGTGGACATGGATTTTGAAAATTCTAGAGAGAATTTTAAAAGCTTCAACAGAATTTCAACGATTTTGAGAGGGATTTGAAAAGTTTCAATGGGAATGGGAAGAATTGGGACAAAAATTGGAAAATTTTTAAGGGACTTTGAAAAAATTTCAACTGGAATTTTAGCCATTTTGTTACGTGAAATTGTGAACATGTTGAAGTGGATTTTGAAAATTCTAGAGAGAATTTTAAAAGCTTCAAGAGAATTTCAACAATTTTGAGAGGGATTTGAAAAGTTTCAATGGGAATGGGAAGAATTGGGACAAAAATTGGAAAATTTTTAAAGGACTTTGAAAAAATTTCAACTGGAATTTTAGCAATTTTTTTACGTGAAATTGTAAACATGTGGCCATGGATTTTGAAAATTCTAGAGAGAATTTTAAAAGCTTCAACAGAATTTCAACAATTTTGAGAGGGATTTGAAAAGTTTCAATGGGAATGGGAAGAATTGGGACAAAAATTGGAAAATTTTTAAAGGACTTTGAAAAAATTTCAACTGGAATTTTAGCAATTTTTTTACGTGAAATTGTAAACATGTGGACATGGATTTTGAAAATTCTAGAGAGAATTTTAAAAGCTTCAAGAGAATTTCAACAATTTTGAGAGGGATTTGAAAAGTTTCCATGGGAATGGGAAGAATTGGGACAAAAATTGGAAAATTTTTCAGGGACTTTGAAAAAATTTCAACTGGAATTTTAGCCATTTTTTTATGTGAAATTGTAAACATGTGGCCATGGATTTTGAAAATTCTAGAGAGAATTTTAAAAGCTTTAACAGAATTTCTACAATTTTGAGAGGGATTTGAAAAGTTTCAATGGGAATGGGAAGAATTGGGACAAAAATTGGAAAATTTTTAAGGGACTTTGAAAAAATTTCAACTGGAATTTTAGCCATTTTTTGACGTGAAATTGTAAACATGTGGCCATGGATTTTGAAAATTCTAGAGAGAATTTTAAAAGCTTCAAGAGAATTTCAACAATTTTGAGAGGGATTTGAAAAGTTTCCATGGGAATGGGAAGAATTGGGACAAAAATTGGAAAATTTTTAAGGGACTTTGAAAAAATTTCAACTGGAATTTTAGCCATTTTTTGACGTGAAATTGTAAACATGTGGCCATGGATTTTGAAAATTCTAGAGAGAATTTTAAAAGCTTCAAGAGAATTTCAACAATTTTGAGAGGGATTTGAAAAGTTTCCATGGGAATGGGAAGAATTGGGACAAAAATTGGAAAATTTTTCAGGGACTTTGAAAAAATTTCAACTGGAATTTTAGCCATTTTTTTACGTGAAATTGTAAACATGTGGCCATGGATTTTGAAAATTCTAGTGAGAATTTTAAAAGCTTCAAGAGAATTTCAACAATTTTGAGAGGGATTTGAAAAGTTTCAATGGGAATGGGAAGAATTGGGACAAAAATTGGAAATTTTTCAGGGACTTTGAAAAAATTTCAACTGGAATTTTAGCCATTTTTTGACGTGAAATTGTAAACATGTGGCCATGGATTTTGAAAATTCTAGTGAGAATTTTAAAAGCTTCAAGAGAATTTCAACAATTTTGAGAGGGATTTGAAAAGTTTCAATGGGAATGGGAAGAATTGGGACAAAAATTGGAAAATTTTTCAGGGGACTTTGAAAAAATTTCAACTGGAATTTTAGCCATTTTTTGACGTGAAATTGTAAACATGTGGCCATGGATTTTGAAAATTCTAGAGAGAATTTTAAAAGCTTCAAGAGAATTTCAACAATTTTGAGAGGGATTTGAAAAGTTTCCATGGGAATGGGAAGAATTGGGACAAAAATTGGAAAATTTTTCAGGGACTTTGAAAAAATTTCAACTGGAATTTTAGCCATTTTTTTACGTGAAATTGTAAACATGTGGCCATGGATTTTGAAAATTCTAGTGAGAATTTTAAAAGCTTCAAGAGAATTTCAACAATTTTGAGAGGGATTTGAAAAGTTTCCATGGGAATGGGAAGAATTGGGACAAAAATTGGAAAATTGTTAAGGGACTTTGAAAAAATTTCAACTGGAATTTTAGCCATTTTGTTACGTGAAATTGTAAACATGTGGCCATGGATTTTGAAAATTCTAGAGAGAATTTTAAAAGCTTCAAGAGAATTTCTACAATTTTGAGAGGGATTTGAAAAGTTTCAATGGGAATGGGAAGAATTGGGACAAAAATTGGAAAATTTTTAAGGGACTTTGAAAAAATTTCAACTGGAATTTTAGCCATTCTTTGACGTGAAATTGTAAACATGTGGCCATGGATTTTGAAAATTCTAGAGAGAATTTTAAAAGCTTCAAGAGAATTTCAACAATTTTGAGAGGGATTTGAAAAGTTTCAATGGGAATGGGAAGAATTGGGACAAAAATTGGAAAATTTTTCAGGGACTTTGAAAAAATTTCAACTGGAATTTTAGCCATTTTTTGACGTGAAATTGTAAACATGTGGACATGGATTTTGAAAATTCTAGAGAGAATTTTAAAAGCTTCAAGAGAATTTCAACGATTTTGAGAGGGATTTGAAAAGTTTTCAATGGGAATGGGAAGAATTGGGACAAAAATTGGAAAATTTTTAAGGGACTTTGAAAAAATTTCAACTGGAATTTTAGCCATTTTGTTACGTGAAATTGTGAACATGTGGCCATGGATTTTGAAAATTCTAGAGAGAATTTTAAAAGCTTCAACAGAATTTCAACAATTTTGAGAGGGATTTGAAAAGTTTCAATGGGAATGGGAAGAATTGGGACAAAAATTGGAAAATTTTTAAGGGACTTTGAAAAAATTTCAACTGGAATTTTAGCCATTTTGTTACGTGAAATTGTAAACATGTGGCCATGGATTTTGAAAATTCTAGAGAGAATTTTAAAAGCTTCAAGAGAATTTCAACAATTTTGAGAGGGATTTGAAAAGTTTCAATGGGAATGGGAAGAATTGGGACAAAAATTGGAAAATTTTTAAGGGACTTTGAAAAAATTTCAACTGGAATTTTAGCCATTTTTTGACGTGAAATTGTAAACATGTGGCCATGGATTTTGAAAATTCTAGAGAGAATTTTAAAAGCTTCAAGAGAATTTCA
Source organism: Streptopelia decaocto (assembly GCF_964273445.1). Taxonomy (NCBI): domain Eukaryota; kingdom Metazoa; phylum Chordata; class Aves; order Columbiformes; family Columbidae; genus Streptopelia; species Streptopelia decaocto. Next base: position 16,252 of record NW_028115370.1, on the reverse strand, counting down.
ACAATTTTGAGAGGGATTTGAAAAGTTTCAATGGGAATGGGAAGAATTGGGACAAAAATTAAAAAATTTTTAAGGGGACTTTGAAAAAATTTCAACTGGAATTTTAGCCATTTTTTTACGTGAAATTGTAAACATGTGGCCATGGATTTTGAAAATTCTAGAGAGAATTTTAAAAGCTTCAAGAGAATTTCAACAATTTTGAGAGGGATTTGAAAAGTTTCAATGGGAATGGGAAGAATTGGGACAAAAATTGGAAAATTTTTAAGGGACTTTGAAAAAATTTCAACTGGAATTTTAGCCATTTTGTTACGTGAAATTGTAAACATGTGGCCATGGATTTTGAAAATTCTAGAGAGAATTTTAAAAGCTTCAAGAGAATTTCAACAATTTTGAGAGGGATTTGAAAAGTTTCCATGGGAATGGGAAGAATTGGGACAAAAATTGGAAAATTTTTAAGGGACTTTGAAAAAATTTCAACTGGAATTTTAGCCATTTTTTGACGTGAAATTGTAAACATGTGGCCATGGATTTTGAAAATTCTAGAGAGAATTTTAAAAGCTTCAAGAGAATTTCAACAATTTTGAGAGGGATTTGAAAAGTTTCAATGGGAATGGGAAGAATTGGGACAAAAATTGGAAAATTTTTAAGGGACTTTGAAAAAATTTCAACTGGAATTTTAGCCATTTTTTGACGTGAAATTGTAAACATGTTGAAGTGGATTTTGAAAATTCTAGAGAGAATTTTAAAAGCTTCAAGAGAATTTCAACGATTTTGAGAGGGATTTGAAAAGTTTCAATGGGAATGGGAAGAATTGGGACAAAAATTGGAAAATTTTTAAGGGACTTTGAAAAAATTTCAACTGGAATTTTAGCCATTTTTTGACGTGAAATTGTAAACATGTGGCCATGGATTTTGAAAATTCTAGAGAGAATTTTAAAAGCTTCAACAGAATTTCAACAATTTTGAGAGGGATTTGAAAAGTTTCAATGGGAATAGGAAGAATTGGGACAAAAATTGGAAAATTTTTCAGGGACTTTGAAAAAATTTCAACTGGAATTTTAGCCATTTTTTGACGTGAAATTGTAAACATGTGGACATGGATTTTGAAAATTCTAGAGAGAATTTTAAAAGCTTCAAGAGAATTTCAACGATTTTGAGAGGGATTTGAAAAGTTTCAATGGGAATGGGAAGAATTGGGACAAAAATTGGAAAATTTTTAAGGGACTTTGAAAAAATTTCAACTGGAATTTTAGCCATTTTGTTACGTGAAATTGTGAACATGTTGAAGTGGATTTTGAAAATTCTAGAGAGAATTTTAAAAGCTTCAACAGAATTTCAATAATTTTGAGAGGGATTTGAAAAGTTTCAATGGGAATGGGAAGAATTGGGACAAAAATTGGAAAATTTTTAAGGGACTTTGAAAAAATTTCAACTGGAATTTTGGCCATTTTTTTACGTGAAATTGTAAACATGTGGCCATGGATTTTGAAAATTCTAGAGAGAATTTTAAAAGCTTCAAGAGAATTTCAACAATTTTGAGAGGGATTTGAAAAGTTTCAATGGGAATGGGAAGAATTGGGACAAAAATTGGAAAATTTTTAAGGGACTTTGAAAAAATTTCAACTGGAATTTTAGCCATTTTTTGACGTGAAATTGTAAACATGTGGCCATGGATTTTGAAAATTCTAGAGAGAATTTTAAAAGCTTCAAGAGAATTTCAACAATTTTGAGAGGGATTTGAAAAGTTTCCATGGGAATGGGAAGAATTGGGACAAAAATTGGAAAATTTTTCAGGGACTTTGAAAAAATTTCAACTGGAATTTTAGCCATTTTGTTACGTGAAATTGTAAACATGTGGCCATGGATTTTGAAAATTCTAGAGAGAATTTTAAAAGCTTCAACAGAATTTCAACAATTTTGAGAGGGATTTGAAAAGTTTCCATGGGAATGGGAAGAATTGGGACAAAAATTGGAAAATTTTTAAGGGACTTTGAAAAAATTTCAACTGGAATTTTAGCCATTTTTTGACGTGAAATTGTAAACATGTGGCCATGGATTTTGAAAATTCTAGAGAGAATTTTAAAAGCTTCAAGAGAATTTCAACAATTTTGAGAGGGATTTGAAAAGTTTCAATGGGAATGGGAAGAATTGGGACAAAAATTAAAAAATTTTTAAGGGACTTTGAAAAAATTTCAACTGGAATTTTAGCCATTTTTTTACGTGAAATTGTAAACATGTGGCCATGGATTTTGAAAATTCTAGAGAGAATTTTAAAAGCTTCAACAGAATTTCAACAATTTTGAGAGGGATTTGAAAAGTTTCAATGGGAATGGGAAGAATTGGGACAAAAATTGGAAAATTTTTAAGGGACTTTGAAAAAATTTCAACTGGAATTTTAGCCATTTTTTGACGTGAAATTGTAAACATGTGGCCATGGATTTTGAAAATTCTAGAGAGAATTTTAAAAGCTTCAAGAGAATTTCAACAATTTTGAGAGGGATTTGAAAAGTTTCAATGGGAATGGGAAGAATTGGGACAAAAATTGGAAAATTTTTCAGGGACTTTGAAAAAATTTCAACTGGAATTTTAGCCATTTTTTGACGTGAAATTGTAAACATGTGGACATGGATTTTGAAAATTCTAGAGAGAATTTTAAAAGCTTCAAGAGAATTTCAACGATTTTGAGAGGGATTTGAAAAGTTTCAATGGGAATGGGAAGAATTGGGACAAAAATTGGAAAATTTTTAAGGGACTTTGAAAAAATTTCAACTGGAATTTTAGCCATTTTGTTACGTGAAATTGTGAACATGTTGAAGTGGATTTTGAAAATTCTAGAGAGAATTTTAAAAGCTTCAACAGAATTTCAACAATTTTGAGAGGGATTTGAAAAGTTTCAATGGGAATGGGAAGAATTGGGACAAAAATTGGAAAATTTTTAAGGGACTTTGAAAAAATTTCAACTGGAATTTTGGCCATTTTTTTACGTGAAATTGTAAACATGTGGCCATGGATTTTGAAAATTCTAGAGAGAATTTTAAAAGCTTTAACAGAATTTCTACAATTTTGAGAGGGATTTGAAAAGTTTCAATGGGAATGGGAAGAATTGGGACAAAAATTGGAAAATTTTTAAGGGACTTTGAAAAAATTTCAACTGGAATTTTAGCCATTTTTTGACGTGAAATTGTAAACATGTGGCCATGGATTTTGAAAATTCTAGAGAGAATTTTAAAAGCTTCAAGAGAATTTCAACAATTTTGAGAGGGATTTGAAAAGTTTCAATGGGAATGGGAAGAATTGGGACAAAAATTGGAAAATTTTTCAGGGACTTTGAAAAAATTTCAACTGGAATTTTAGCCATTTTTTGACGTGAAATTGTAAACATGTGGCCATGGATTTTGAAAATTCTAGAGAGAATTTTAAAAGCTTCAAGAGAATTTCAACAATTTTGAGAGGGATTTGAAAAGTTTCAATGGGAATGGGAAGAATTGGGACAAAAATTGGAAAATTTTTCAGGGACTTTGAAAAAATTTCAACTGGAATTTTGGCCATTTTTTTACGTGAAATTGTAAACATGTGGCCATGGATTTTGAAAATTCTAGAGAGAATTTTAAAAGCTTCAACAGAATTTCAACGATTTTGAGAGGGATTTGAAAAGTTTCAATGGGAATGGGAAGAATTGGGACAAAAATTGGAAAATTTTTAAGGGACTTTGAAAAAATTTCAACTGGAATTTTAGCCATTTTGTTACGTGAAATTGTAAACATGTGGCCATGGATTTTGAAAATTCTAGAGAGAATTTTAAAAGCTTCAAGAGAATTTCAACAATTTTGAGAGGGATTTGAAAAGTTTCAATGGGAATGGGAAGAATTGGGACAAAAATTGGAAAATTTTTAAGGGACTTTGAAAAAATTTCAACTGGAATTTTAGCCATTTTTTTACGTGAAATTGTAAACATGTGGCCATGGATTTTGAAAATTCTAGAGAGAATTTTAAAAGCTTCAAGAGAATTTCAACAATTTTGAGAGGGATTTGAAAAGTTTCAATGGGAATGGGAAGAATTGGGACAAAAATTAAAAATTTTTAAGGGACTTTGAAAAAATTTCAACTGGAATTTTAGCCATTTTTTTACGTGAAATTGTAAACATGTGGCCATGGATTTTGAAAATTCTAGAGAGAATTTTAAAAGCTTCAAGAGAATTTCAACAATTTTGAGAGGGATTTGAAAAGTTTCAATGGGAATGGGAAGAATTGGGACAAAAATTGGAAAATTTTTAAGGGACTTTGAAAAAATTTCAACTGGAATTTTAGCCATTTTGTTACGTGAAATTGTAAACATGTGGCCATGGATTTTGAAAATTCTAGAGAGAATTTTAAAAGCTTCAAGAGAATTTCAACAATTTTGAGAGGGATTTGAAAAGTTTCCATGGGAATGGGAAGAATTGGGACAAAAATTGGAAAATTTTTAAGGGACTTTGAAAAAATTTCAACTGGAATTTTAGCCATTTTTTGACGTGAAATTGTAAACATGTGGCCATGGATTTTGAAAATTCTAGAGAGAATTTTAAAAGCTTCAAGAGAATTTAAACAATTTTGAGAGGGATTTGAAAAGTTTCAATGGGAATGGGAAGAATTGGGACAAAAATTGGAAAATTTTTAAGGGACTTTGAAAAAATTTCAACTGGAATTTTAGCCATTTTTTGACGTGAAATTGTAAACATGTTGAAGTGGATTTTGAAAATTCTAGAGAGAATTTTAAAAGCTTCAAGAGAATTTCAACGATTTTGAGAGGGATTTGAAAAGTTTCAATGGGAATGGGAAGAATTGGGACAAAAATTGGAAAATTTTTAAGGGACTTTGAAAAAATTTCAACTGGAATTTTAGCCATTTTTTGACGTGAAATTGTAAACATGTGGCCATGGATTTTGAAAATTCTAGAGAGAATTTTAAAAGCTTCAACAGAATTTCAACAATTTTGAGAGGGATTTGAAAAGTTTCAATGGGAATGGGAAGAATTGGGACAAAAATTGGAAAATTTTTCAGGGACTTTGAAAAAATTTCAACTGGAATTTTAGCCATTTTTTGACGTGAAATTGTAAACATGTGGACATGGATTTTGAAAATTCTAGAGAGAATTTTAAAAGCTTCAAGAGAATTTCAACGATTTTGAGAGGGATTTGAAAAGTTTCAATGGGAATGGGAAGAATTGGGACAAAAATTGGAAAATTTTTAAGGGACTTTGAAAAAATTTCAACTGGAATTTTAGCCATTTTGTTACGTGAAATTGTGAACATGTTGAAGTGGATTTTGAAAATTCTAGAGAGAATTTTAAAAGCTTCAACAGAATTTCAATAATTTTGAGAGGGATTTGAAAAGTTTCAATGGGAATGGGAAGAATTGGGACAAAAATTGGAAAATTTTTAAGGGACTTTGAAAAAATTTCAACTGGAATTTTGGCCATTTTTTTACGTGAAATTGTAAACATGTGGCCATGGATTTTGAAAATTCTAGAGAGAATTTTAAAAGCTTCAAGAGAATTTCAACAATTTTGAGAGGGATTTGAAAAGTTTCAATGGGAATGGGAAGAATTGGGACAAAAATTGGAAAATTTTTAAGGGACTTTGAAAAAATTTCAACTGGAATTTTAGCCATTTTGTTACGTGAAATTGTAAACATGTGGCCATGGATTTTGAAAATTCTAGAGAGAATTTTAAAAGCTTCAAGAGAATTTCAACAATTTTGAGAGGGATTTGAAAAGTTTCCATGGGAATGGGAAGAATTGGGACAAAAATTGGAAAATTTTTCAGGGACTTTGAAAAAATTTCAACTGGAATTTTAGCCATTTTGTTACGTGAAATTGTAAACATGTGGCCATGGATTTTGAAAATTCTAGAGAGAATTTTAAAAGCTTCAACAGAATTTCAACAATTTTGAGAGGGATTTGAAAAGTTTCCATGGGAATGGGAAGAATTGGGACAAAAATTGGAAAATTTTTAAGGGACTTTGAAAAAATTTCAACTGGAATTTTAGCCATTTTTTGACGTGAAATTGTAAACATGTGGCCATGGATTTTGAAAATTCTAGAGAGAATTTTAAAAGCTTCAAGAGAATTTCAACAATTTTGAGAGGGATTTGAAAAGTTTCAATGGGAATGGGAAGAATTGGGACAAAAATTAAAAATTTTTAAGGGACTTTGAAAAAATTTCAACTGGAATTTTAGCCATTTTTTTACGTGAAATTGTAAACATGTGGCCATGGATTTTGAAAATTCTAGAGAGAATTTTAAAAGCTTCAACAGAATTTCAACAATTTTGAGAGGGATTTGAAAAGTTTCAATGGGAATGGGAAGAATTGGGACAAAAATTGGAAAATTTTTAAGGGACTTTGAAAAAATTTCAACTGGAATTTTAGCCATTTTTTGACGTGAAATTGTAAACATGTGGCCATGGATTTTGAAAATTCTAGAGAGAATTTTAAAAGCTTCAAGAGAATTTCAACAATTTTGAGAGGGATTTGAAAAGTTTCAATGGGAATGGGAAGAATTGGGACAAAAATTGGAAAATTTTTCAGGGACTTTGAAAAAATTTCAACTGGAATTTTAGCCATTTTTTGACGTGAAATTGTAAACATGTGGACATGGATTTTGAAAATTCTAGAGAGAATTTTAAAAGCTTCAAGAGAATTTCAACGATTTTGAGAGGGATTTGAAAAGTTTCAATGGGAATGGGAAGAATTGGGACAAAAATTGGAAAATTTTTAAGGGACTTTGAAAAAATTTCAACTGGAATTTTAGCCATTTTGTTACGTGAAATTGTGAACATGTTGAAGTGGATTTTGAAAATTCTAGAGAGAATTTTAAAAGCTTCAACAGAATTTCAACAATTTTGAGAGGGATTTGAAAAGTTTCAATGGGAATGGGAAGAATTGGGACAAAAATTGGAAAATTTTTAAGGGACTTTGAAAAAATTTCAACTGGAATTTTGGCCATTTTTTTACGTGAAATTGTAAACATGTGGCCATGGATTTTGAAAATTCTAGAGAGAATTTTAAAAGCTTTAACAGAATTTCTACAATTTTGAGAGGGATTTGAAAAGTTTCAATGGGAATGGAAGAATTGGGACAAAAATTGGAAAATTTTTAAGGGACTTTGAAAAAATTTCAACTGGAATTTTAGCCATTTTTTGACGTGAAATTGTAAACATGTGGCCATGGATTTTGAAAATTCTAGAGAGAATTTTAAAAGCTTCAAGAGAATTTCAACAATTTTGAGAGGGATTTGAAAAGTTTCAATGGGAATGGGAAGAATTGGGACAAAAATTGGAAAATTTTTCAGGGACTTTGAAAAAATTTCAACTGGAATTTTAGCCATTTTTTGACGTGAAATTGTAAACATGTGGCCATGGATTTTGAAAATTCTAGAGAGAATTTTAAAAGCTTCAAGAGAATTTCAACAATTTTGAGAGGGATTTGAAAAGTTTCAATGGGAATGGGAAGAATTGGGACAAAAATTGGAAAATTTTTCAGGGACTTTGAAAAAATTTCAACTGGAATTTTGGCCATTTTTTTACGTGAAATTGTAAACATGTGGCCATGGATTTTGAAAATTCTAGAGAGAATTTTAAAAGCTTCAACAGAATTTCAACGATTTTGAGAGGGATTTGAAAAGTTTCAATGGGAATGGGAAGAATTGGGACAAAAATTGGAAAATTTTTAAGGGACTTTGAAAAAATTTCAACTGGAATTTTAGCCATTTTTTGACGTGAAATTGTAAACATGTGGCCATGGATTTTGAAAATTCTAGAGAGAATTTTAAAAGCTTCAAGAGAATTTCAACAATTTTGAGAGGGATTTGAAAAGTTTCCATGGGAATGGGAAGAATTGGGACAAAAATTGGAAAATTGTTAAGGGACTTTGAAAAAATTTCAACTGGAATTTTAGCCATTTTGTTACGTGAAATTGTAAACATGTGGCCATGGATTTTGAAAATTCTAGAGAGAATTTTAAAAGCTTCAAGAGAATTTCTACAATTTTGAGAGGGATTTGAAAAGTTTCAATGGGAATGGGAAGAATTGGGACAAAAATTGGAAAATTTTTAAGGGACTTTGAAAAAATTTCAACTGGAATTTTAGCCATTTTTTGACGTGAAATTGTAAACATGTGGCCATGGATTTTGAAAATTCTAGAGAGAATTTTAAAAGCTTCAAGAGAATTTCAACGATTTTGAGAGGGATTTGAAAAGTTTCAATGGGAATGGGAAGAATTGGGACAAAAATTGGAAAATTTTTCAGGGACTTTGAAAAAATTTCAACTGGAATTTTAGCCATTTTTTGACGTGAAATTGTAAACATGTGGACATGGATTTTGAAAATTCTAGAGAGAATTTTAAAAGCTTCAAGAGAATTTCAACGATTTTGAGAGGGATTTGAAAAGTTTCAATGGGAATGGGAAGAATTGGGACAAAAATTGGAAAATTTTTAAGGGACTTTGAAAAAATTTCAACTGGAATTTTAGCCATTTTGTTACGTGAAATTGTGAACATGTTGAAGTGGATTTTGAAAATTCTAGAGAGAATTTTAAAAGCTTCAACAGAATTTCAACAATTTTGAGAGGGATTTGAAAAGTTTCAATGGGAATGGGAAGAATTGGGACAAAAATTGGAAAATTTTTAAGGGACTTTGAAAAAATTTCAACTGGAATTTTAGCCATTTTGTTACGTGAAATTGTAAACATGTGGCCATGGATTTTGAAAATTCTAGAGAGAATTTTAAAAGCTTCAAGAGAATTTCAACAATTTTGAGAGGGATTTGAAAAGTTTCAATGGGAATGGGAAGAATTGGGACAAAAATTGGAAAATTTTTAAGGGACTTTGAAAAAATTTCAACTGGAATTTTAGCCATTTTTTTACGTGAAATTGTAAACATGTGGCCATGGATTTTGAAAATTCTAGAGAGAATTTTAAAAGCTTCAAGAGAATTTCAACAATTTTGAGAGGGATTTGAAAAGTTTCAATGGGAATGGGAAGAATTGGGACAAAAATTAAAAAATTTTTAAGGGACTTTGAAAAAATTTCAACTGGAATTTTAGCCATTTTTTTACGTGAAATTGTAAACATGTGGCCATGGATTTTGAAAATTCTAGAGAGAATTTTAAAAGCTTCAAGAGAATTTCAACAATTTTGAGAGGGATTTGAAAAGTTTCAATGGGAATGGGAAGAATTGGGACAAAAATTGGAAAATTTTTAAGGGACTTTGAAAAAATTTCAACTGGAATTTTAGCCATTTTGTTACGTGAAATTGTAAACATGTGGCCATGGATTTTGAAAATTCTAGAGAGAATTTTAAAAGCTTCAAGAGAATTTCAACAATTTTGAGAGGGATTTGAAAAGTTTCCATGGGAATGGGAAGAATTGGGACAAAAATTGGAAAATTTTTAAGGGACTTTGAAAAAATTTCAACTGGAATTTTAGCCATTTTGTTACGTGAAATTGTAAACATGTGGCCATGGATTTTGAAAATTCTAGAGAGAATTTTAAAAGCTTCAAGAGAATTTAAACAATTTTGAGAGGGATTTGAAAAGTTTCAATGGGAATGGGAAGAATTGGGACAAAAATTGGAAAATTTTTAAGGGACTTTGAAAAAATTTCAACTGGAATTTTAGCCATTTTTTGACGTGAAATTGTAAACATGTTGAAGTGGATTTTGAAAATTCTAGAGAGAATTTTAAAAGCTTCAAGAGAATTTCAACGATTTTGAGAGGGATTTGAAAAGTTTCAATGGGAATGGGAAGAATTGGGACAAAAATTGGAAAATTTTTAAGGGACTTTGAAAAAATTTCAACTGGAATTTTAGCCATTTTTTGACGTGAAATTGTAAACATGTGGCCATGGATTTTGAAAATTCTAGAGAGAATTTTAAAAGCTTCAACAGAATTGAGAGGGATTTGAAAAGTTTCAATGGGAATGGGAAGAATTGGGACAAAAATTGGAAAATTTTTCAGGGACTTTGAAAAAATTTCAACTGGAATTTTAGCCATTTTTTGACGTGAAATTGTAAACATGTGGACATGGATTTTGAAAATTCTAGAGAGAATTTTAAAAGCTTCAAGAGAATTTCAACGATTTTGAGAGGGATTTGAAAAGTTTCAATGGGAATGGGAAGAATTGGGACAAAAATTGGAAAATTTTTAAGGGACTTTGAAAAAATTTCAACTGGAATTTTAGCCATTTTGTTACGTGAAATTGTGAACATGTTGAAGTGGATTTTGAAAATTCTAGAGAGAATTTTAAAAGCTTCAACAGAATTTCAATAATTTTGAGAGGGATTTGAAAAGTTTCAATGGGAATGGGAAGAATTGGGACAAAAATTGGAAAATTTTTAAGGGACTTTGAAAAAATTTCAACTGGAATTTTGGCCATTTTTTTACGTGAAATTGTAAACATGTGGCCATGGATTTTGAAAATTCTAGAGAGAATTTTAAAAGCTTCAAGAGAATTTCAACAATTTTGAGAGGGATTTGAAAAGTTTCAATGGGAATGGGAAGAATTGGGACAAAAATTGGAAAATTTTTAAGGGACTTTGAAAAAATTTCAACTGGAATTTTAGCCATTTTGTTACGTGAAATTGTAAACATGTGGCCATGGATTTTGAAAATTCTAGAGAGAATTTTAAAAGCTTCAAGAGAATTTCAACAATTTTGAGAGGGATTTGAAAAGTTTCCATGGGAATGGGAAGAATTGGGACAAAAATTGGAAAATTTTTCAGGGACTTTGAAAAAATTTCAACTGGAATTTTAGCCATTTTGTTACGTGAAATTGTAAACATGTGGCCATGGATTTTGAAAATTCTAGAGAGAATTTTAAAAGCTTCAAGAGAATTTCAACAATTTTGAGAGGGATTTGAAAAGTTTCCATGGGAATGGGAAGAATTGGGACAAAAATTGGAAAATTTTTAAGGGACTTTGAAAAAATTTCAACTGGAATTTTAGCCATTTTTTGACGTGAAATTGTAAACATGTGGCCATGGATTTTGAAAATTCTAGAGAGAATTTTAAAAGCTTCAAGAGAATTTCAACAATTTTGAGAGGGATTTGAAAAGTTTCAATGGGAATGGGAAGAATTGGGACAAAAATTAAAAAATTTTTAAGGGACTTTGAAAAAATTTCAACTGGAATTTTAGCCATTTTGTTACGTGAAATTGTAAACATGTGGCCATGGATTTTGAAAATTCTAGAGAGAATTTTAAAAGCTTCAACAGAATTTCAACAATTTTGAGAGGGATTTGAAAAGTTTCAATGGGAATGGGAAGAATTGGGACAAAAATTGGAAAATTTTTAAGGGACTTTGAAAAAATTTCAACTGGAATTTTAGCCATTTTTTGACGTGAAATTGTAAACATGTGGCCATGGATTTTGAAAATTCTAGAGAGAATTTTAAAAGCTTCAAGAGAATTTCAACAATTTTGAGAGGGATTTGAAAAGTTTCAATGGGAATGGGAAGAATTGGGACAAAAATTGGAAAATTTTTCAGGGACTTTGAAAAAATTTCAACTGGAATTTTAGCCATTTTTTGACGTGAAATTGTAAACATGTGGACATGGATTTTGAAAATTCTAGAGAGAATTTTAAAAGCTTCAAGAGAATTTCAACGATTTTGAGAGGGATTTGAAAAGTTTCAATGGGAATGGGAAGAATTGGGACAAAAATTGGAAAATTTTTAAGGGACTTTGAAAAAATTTCAACTGGAATTTTAGCCATTTTGTTACGTGAAATTGTGAACATGTGGACATGGATTTTGAAAATTCTAGAGAGAATTTTAAAAGCTTCAACAGAATTTCAACAATTTTGAGAGGGATTTGAAAAGTTTCAATGGGAATGGGAAGAATTGGGACAAAAATTGGAAAATTTTTAAGGGACTTTGAAAAAATTTCAACTGGAATTTTGGCCATTTTTTTACGTGAAATTGTAAACATGTGGCCATGGATTTTGAAAATTCTAGAGAGAATTTTAAAAGCTTTAACAGAATTTCTACAATTTTGAGAGGGATTTGAAAAGTTTCAATGGGAATGGGAAGAATTGGGACAAAAATTGGAAAATTTTTAAGGGACTTTGAAAAAATTTCAACTGGAATTTTAGCCATTTTTTGACGTGAAATTGTAAACATGTGGCCATGGATTTTGAAAATTCTAGAGAGAATTTTAAAAGCTTCAAGAGAATTTCAACAATTTTGAGAGGGATTTGAAAAGTTTCAATGGGAATGGGAAGAATTGGGACAAAAATTGGAAAATTTTTCAGGGACTTTGAAAAAATTTCAACTGGAATTTTAGCCATTTTTTGACGTGAAATTGTAAACATGTTGAAGTGGATTTTGAAAATTCTAGAGAGAATTTTAAAAGCTTCAAGAGAATTTCAACGATTTTGAGAGGGATTTGAAAAGTTTCAATGGGAATGGGAAGAATTGGGACAAAAATTGGAAAATTTTTAAGGGACTTTGAAAAAATTTCAACTGGAATTTTAGCCATTTTTTGACGTGAAATTGTAAACATGTGGCCATGGATTTTGAAAATTCTAGAGAGAATTTTAAAAGCTTCAACAGAATTTCAACAATTTTGAGAGGGATTTGAAAAGTTTCAATGGGAATGGGAAGAATTGGGACAAAAATTGGAAAATTTTTCAGGGACTTTGAAAAAATTTCAACTGGAATTTTAGCCATTTTTTGACGTGAAATTGTAAACATGTGGACATGGATTTTGAAAATTCTAGAGAGAATTTTAAAAGCTTCAAGAGAATTTCAACGATTTTGAGAGGGATTTGAAAAGTTTCAATGGGAATGGGAAGAATTGGGACAAAAATTGGAAAATTTTTAAGGGACTTTGAAAAAATTTCAACTGGAATTTTGGCCATTTTTTTACGTGAAATTGTAAACATGTGGCCATGGATTTTGAAAATTCTAGAGAGAATTTTAAAAGCTTCAAGAGAATTTCAACAATTTTGAGAGGGATTTGAAAAGTTTCAATGGGAATGGGAAGAATTGGGACAAAAATTGGAAAATTTTTAAGGGACTTTGAAAAAATTTCAACTGGAATTTTAGCCATTTTGTTACGTGAAATTGTAAACATGTGGCCATGGATTTTGAAAATTCTAGAGAGAATTTTAAAAGCTTCAAGAGAATTTCAACAATTTTGAGAGGGATTTGAAAAGTTTCCATGGGAATGGGAAGAATTGGGACAAAAATTGGAAAATTTTTCAGGGACTTTGAAAAAATTTCAACTGGAATTTTAGCCATTTTGTTACGTGAAATTGTAAACATGTGGCCATGGATTTTGAAAATTCTAGAGAGAATTTTAAAAGCTTCAACAGAATTTCAACAATTTTGAGAGGGATTTGAAAAGTTTCCATGGGAATGGGAAGAATTGGGACAAAAATTGGAAAATTTTTAAGGGACTTTGAAAAAATTTCAACTGGAATTTTAGCCATTTTTTGACGTGAAATTGTAAACATGTGGCCATGGATTTTGAAAATTCTAGAGAGAATTTTAAAAGCTTCAAGAGAATTTCAACAATTTTGAGAGGGATTTGAAAAGTTTCAATGGGAATGGGAAGAATTGGGACAAAAATTAAAAAATTTTTAAGGGACTTTGAAAAAATTTCAACTGGAATTTTAGCCATTTTTTTACGTGAAATTGTAAACATGTGGCCATGGATTTTGAAAATTCTAGAGAGAATTTTAAAAGCTTCAACAGAATTTCAACAATTTTGAGAGGGATTTGAAAAGTTTCAATGGGAATGGGAAGAATTGGGACAAAAATTGGAAAATTTTTAAGGGACTTTGAAAAAATTTCACTGGAATTTTAGCCATTTTTTGACGTGAAATTGTAAACATGTGGCCATGGATTTTGAAAATTCTAGAGAGAATTTTAAAAGCTTCAAGAGAATTTCAACAATTTTGAGAGGGATTTGAAAAGTTTCAATGGGAATGGGAAGAATTGGGACAAAAATTGGAAAATTTTTCAGGGACTTTGAAAAAATTTCAACTGGAATTTTAGCCATTTTTGACGTGAAATTGTAAACATGTGGACATGGATTTTGAAAATTCTAGAGAGAATTTTAAAAGCTTCAAGAGAATTTCAACGATTTTGAGAGGGATTTGAAAAGTTTCAATGGGAATGGGAAGAATTGGGACAAAAATTGGAAAATTTTTAAGGGACTTTGAAAAAATTTCAACTGGAATTTTAGCCATTTTGTTACGTGAAATTGTGAACATGTTGAAGTGGATTTTGAAAATTCTAGAGAGAATTTTAAAAGCTTCAACAGAATTTCAACAATTTTGAGAGGGATTTGAAAAGTTTCAATGGGAATGGGAAGAATTGGGACAAAAATTGGAAAATTTTTCAGGGACTTTGAAAAAATTTCAACTGGAATTTTGGCCATTTTTTACGTGAAATTGTAAACATGTGGCCATGGATTTTGAAAATTCTAGAGAGAATTTTAAAAGCTTCAACAGAATTTCAACGATTTTGAGAGGGATTTGAAAAGTTTCAATGGGAATGGGAAGAATTGGGACAAAAATTGGAAAATTTTTAAGGGACTTTGAAAAAATTTCAACTGGAATTTTAGCCATTTTTTGACGTGAAATTGTAAACATGTGGCCATGGATTTTGAAAATTCTAGAGAGAATTTTAAAAGCTTCAAGAGAATTTCAACAATTTTGAGAGGGATTTGAAAAGTTTCCATGGGAATGGGAAGAATTGGGACAAAAATTGGAAAATTGTTAAGGGACTTTGAAAAAATTTCAACTGGAATTTTAGCCATTTTGTTACGTGAAATTGTAAACATGTGGCCATGGATTTTGAAAATTCTAGAGAGAATTTTAAAAGCTTCAAGAGAATTTCTACAATTTTGAGAGGGATTTGAAAAGTTTCAATGGGAATGGGAAGAATTGGGACAAAAATTGGAAAATTTTTAAGGGACTTTGAAAAAATTTCAACTGGAATTTTAGCCATTTTTTGACGTGAAATTGTAAACATGTGGCCATGGATTTTGAAAATTCTAGAGAGAATTTTAAAAGCTTCAAGAGAATTTCAACGATTTTGAGAGGGATTTGAAAAGTTTCAATGGGAATGGGAAGAATTGGGACAAAAATTGGAAAATTTTTCAGGGACTTTGAAAAAATTTCAACTGGAATTTTAGCCATTTTTTGACGTGAAATTGTAAACATGTGGACATGGATTTTGAAAATTCTAGAGAGAATTTTAAAAGCTTCAAGAGAATTTCAACGATTTTGAGAGGGATTTGAAAAGTTTCAATGGGAATGGGAAGAATTGGGACAAAAATTGGAAAATTTTTAAGGGACTTTGAAAAAATTTCAACTGGAATTTTAGCCATTTTGTTACGTGAAATTGTGAACATGTTGAAGTGGATTTTGAAAATTCTAGAGAGAATTTTAAAAGCTTCAACAGAATTTCAACAATTTTGAGAGGGATTTGAAAAGTTTCAATGGGAATGGGAAGAATTGGGACAAAAATTGGAAAATTTTTAAGGGACTTTGAAAAAATTTCAACTGGAATTTTAGCCATTTTGTTACGTGAAATTGTAAACATGTGGCCATGGATTTTGAAAATTCTAGAGAGAATTTTAAAAGCTTCAAGAGAATTTCAACAATTTTGAGAGGGATTTGAAAAGTTTCAATGGGAATGGGAAGAATTGGGACAAAAATTGGAAAATTTTTAAGGGACTTTGAAAAAATTTCAACTGGAATTTTAGCCATTTTTTTACGTGAAATTGTAAACATGTGGCCATGGATTTTGAAAATTCTAGAGAGAATTTTAAAAGCTTCAAGAGAATTTCAACAATTTTGAGAGGGATTTGAAAAGTTTCAATGGGAATGGGAAGAATTGGGACAAAAATTGAAAAATTTTTAAGGGACTTTGAAAAAATTTCAACTGGAATTTTAGCCATTTTTTTACGTGAAATTGTAAACATGTGGCCATGGATTTTGAAAATTCTAGAGAGAATTTTAAAAGCTTCAAGAGAATTTCAACAATTTTGAGAGGGATTTGAAAAGTTTCAATGGGAATGGGAAGAATTGGGACAAAAATTGGAAAATTTTTAAGGGACTTTGAAAAAATTTCAACTGGAATTTTAGCCATTTTGTTACGTGAAATTGTAAACATGTGGCCATGGATTTTGAAAATTCTAGAGAGAATTTTAAAAGCTTCAAGAGAATTTCAACAATTTTGAGAGGGATTTGAAAAGTTTCCATG
>NW_028115371.1:0-33000 GCF_964273445.1 Streptopelia decaocto | reverse complement strand
CAATCCTAACCCATAACCCTAAGCCAAACCCTTTGGGCAGAAATTTGGGGGTTTCATGAAGGATTTGGGTAGATTTGTGGCTTTAATGGGAGTGTGAGGATATAATTTTGGGGTCTAATGTGGGAGCTGATTTTTTTGGGGAATATTTTGAGGGTTTAGTTTGGAATATTGGGGGTATAATGGGGGATTTGGGGGTTTAATGGGATCTGCAGACATTGGGGTGATATTGGGGTGCACGGCGGGGATTTGGGTGGATTTGGGAGTTGTTTTTTTAGGGGGGGTGCTCACCCCTCTCTCCTCCCCAATAGGCGTGCTGAGCAACATGTACATGTCGCTGTTTTTGTGTGGGGCAGAAACCCCAGGACGCCCAGCGGGCCTTGGGAGCCTACGCACAGGCCATATGTGTGGGGCTGGGGGGCATTTTTGGGGGAAAAAACGGGTTTGTTCGGAAAAAAGATGAGGCTATTGGGGCCTTCAGGCCTGCAGGGGCGAGTCAGGCCTGGGTGGTTGCTATGGGGGGGTGGGCTTGCTAGGGGGAGTGGCCACGTGATTGCTAGTGGCTAAGGGGGTTGCTGAGTGGTTGCCAGGGGGCGTGGTGTTGCTAGGGGCGTGGCCACGGGATCCTTATCCAGACGGCTGTTGCTAGGGGGCGTGACATTGCTAGGGGCGTGCTTATGGCGTCCTTATATAGGCCTGGGGTTCCTAGGGGACATGGTGTTGCTAGGGGTGTGGCCCCCGGGTCTGTCTGGGCCTATAGGGTTGCTTCAGGCCTTGCCGGTTGCTATGGGGGGGTGGTTGTTAGGGGGCGTGGCTAAGGCGACCCCAAGGCTTTTCCTAGCGGGTAAAGGGGTCGCTAGGGAGTGTGGCGTTGCTCGGGGGCATGGATAAGTCCCGTTCTCCCCAAAAGAGGAGAGGTTGGACCCCAAAGCCGCAACAATGTCGACCTGCACCTCAACCACGCCACGGTGAGCCAATGGGAAGCCGGCAGGGGCGGGGCGGGGGGCGTGGCCACCGCATTTGGACCATTAGCATCAAAAAAGGGGGGGGGGGGGGGGTGCAGCGCGGAGTGGCAGGCATGGCAGCCAATGGGGAGCTGCCCGCTGTGTGCCGCAGCCAATCAGCGCTCTCTGGCAGCTCCTCCTATACCAGGAGAGCTTCGGGGCAGCGCTGGACGGACTGAGCCTCGCAGCTGCGCTGGCGCCCAGGTGGTCGGAGCCTCGGAGGCGCCACGCCCACCTGCTGGACTTCCTGGAGAGGCTGCGCGCCGCGATGGCCAATCTGGTGAGAGGGGCGGGGCTGCGGTGGGCGTGGCCTCGAGGGCGTATTTAAAGATGGAGCATGTGTTTGGGGCATTTTAAGGGGGTTTTGGGGGACATAACAAGGGTTTGGGGCAAAACGGGGTAATTAAAGTGATTTGGGGGCAACTTAAATTGATTTAGAGGCGATTTAAGGGGCTTTTGGGGCGTTTTTAATTAAATTAACAGAAATAAGGGGGAATTATAGGAAATTAATCAGATTTTGGGGGCATTTTAAGGGGATTTTTGTGCAAAACAAGGGAATTCGTGGGGAATTAGGGGTTTTTTTGAGTGTCCCTGGTGCAGCCCCGGTGGGGCGGAGCTGCCAGCGGGGACCGGAAGTGGGCGGTGCCTCGAGCAAAGGCGGGGCCACCCTCTGCAGCCAGGAGCCAATCCTGGGCACGCAATGAGTGGGTGGGTCCTGTTCATCCTGAGCCCCCCCGAGCGTGTCTCGTTGTGAGTGACAGCTTCCAATCAAATTAGGGGACCCAGGAGTGCCCCAGGGGACTCAGGTGTTTGGGAGGGACCCAGGAGTGCCCCAAGGGACCCAGGGGAGGGAGGGAACTGGGAGGGGGTTTGTGGGCACTGTTTTATACTGGGATGTTACTGGTTTATACTGGGGGGGACTGGGAGGGGTTATGGGGGGGACTGGGTTATACTGGGACAAACTGGTGGGCTCTGGGGGTCACTGGTTTAAACTGGTTCAAACTAGCGTTTACTGGTGCGACGTTCTCGTTCCAGGGTGTGCGGGTCTCGTCTCCACTCTCCCTATTGGTCAACGGGAAGCGCCCGCCCCACCGCGCGCTGGCCCCGCCCCGGCTGGCGCTCTCGGCACCGCCCCCTCTGCCGGACGCGGCCCCGGCGCCGGAATAAACGCGCCCCGATTGGCTGGAGCTTCCTGCGCTGCGGACCCATCGCCATCTTGGGAGGGTCGGCGCGCGTCTTCATGGTTACGGGCACCATATTGGGAGGGTCGGCGAGCGTTTCGATGGCAACCGCCATCTTGGGGGTGTCGGGGCGCGTCGCGGCTGCCATCTTGGGAGGGAGCGGCGTCTCCATGGCGACGGGTGCCATGTTGGGAGGGTCGGGACGTCCCGCTACCGCCGCCATCTTGGCTTCCTCCTCCTCCTCTTCCAAAATGGCCTCCAGGTCCGGCGGCGGCCCCAAGATGGCAGACAGGAAGCGGGTGGAGAGCACGCCCTCCGCCTGCGACACAGGGCGGGGCTGAGGGGCCCTCCCGAACTCCTCGGGTCCCCACCCCAACTCCTGGGTCCCACCTGCAGGATCATGCGGGGCTCCAGCGGTGGGAGGGGAGGCGTGGCAGGTGTTTCCAGTTCCTCCTCCAAGGGGCTCCCCAGCGCGGCCATCACCGTCTCGTATTCGCTCAGCGCCCCTAGGGGGACCCCTCCTTCCCCCTCCCCCATCCCCGCCTGGAGGGGGCGGGGCCCGAGGGGGGGCGGGGGGAGGGGCAGCCACGCGAAGCTGCTGTGGAGGCGCCTGGGGGGGGTGGGGGAGGGGTCAGAATCAGCCCCGCCCCTTTGTGTCCCCTCCCCACCCCAATACCTCACAGCGAGAAGCGGGGGGGAGGGGCGGCCCAGGGCGGGCCCCAAGCCCAGGAGTTGCCACGGAGCATCATCGGAACTGGGGGTTGGCCCCGCCCACAACGGTTGGGGGGCGGGGCTTGCAGAGCTCTGCATCCCCATTGGTCACTGGGCCTCTATGGGTCCCTGTGGTCTCTATGGGTCAATCTATGGGTCTCTATGGGTTTCTATGGTCTATATGGGGCTCTATGGGTCCCCATGTCACTTATGGGTCACCCCACAGCTACAAAGCATCCGTCCTTTAATCATCAACTCGTAACGAGGTATCAAAATTAAAAGGGGGGGGCGGGGCCGGGGCCGGGGGGAGGGGCCACGACAGCATGAGCACGGGGGCAGGAAACGGGGCCTATTGGGGTGAACGGGGGCGGGTTTGGGGCTTTAGGAATCGTCCTCACCCTCCTTCGCCTCCTTCTCATCCCCTTGATGGACTCCAGCTGCGGGAACACAGAATTGGGACCATTTCACCCCAAATCCAAATTTCACCTCCAAATCCCAAAATTCACCTCAAAACAGCCAAAATTTTGCCTCAGAATCACCACATCGCTCTCAAAAGTGGAAGAATTTATCTCAAAATTGCTAGAATTTCCTGAATTTTTTCTATTTTTGAGAGAGGAGGAGGATCCGTGCTGGCCGCCCTTGGAGCCAAAGCTCTTCCCGAACCGGGAGGTGTTCCTGCCACCCCGGACACGCGCTGGCGCTTGGAGGGGCCGACGCCACGGGGCGATGGGGCGGCGGTAGGACGCACGCCGGGCAGCTGTACATCCTGCAGGGGCCGCCGGACACCTGGTTTTGGCGGGAAAAATGCCCGTTTCAAGGAGCAAAATGGCGGCGTTTTGGCGGGAAACAGGGCATGGAGACGTACGTGGAGTGTAAGTGAATGAAAAGGAGTTTTAATTAAAAAATGTGCATTTTTGGGGAAGGAATATGGGTTTGCAGGTAAATTTGGATTTGGGGAGAAAAAAGGGGTTTTTGGGGAGGAAAAAGTGGGGTTTGGGGGGGAATGGAGGAAAACAGTTTTGGTGAGAAAAGGGGTATGGGGAGGTATGTGGGAGTTTAAAAGAAGAATAAAAGGGTTTTTTTTTGCAAAAAATAGGGGGTTTGGGGGATAAAATGGGGGTTTGAGGTAAATTTGGATTTGGGGAGAAAAAAGGTGGGTTTTTTTAGTGGGAAAAAGTGGGTTTTTTGGGGGGAAAAGGGAGGGAAGTGGTTTTGGGGGAAGTGGGTTATGGGGAGGTACGTGGCGTTTTAAAGCAGAAAAAAAGGTTTTTTTGGAGGAAAAAATAGGGTGCCAACTGCCAATTGATCTCTAATGCTTTACTGACTTGCAGCACTACCTGTGCAACAAAATGGGGCCCTCTAGCAGAGGACATCCACGGCGGGTACCCCAAATCGGGGTACGGTCTCATTTAACAAAGCTTTGGTTACTGGTTACTGGTTTAGTTTGGAATATTGGGGGTATAATGGGGGATTTGGGGGTTTAATGGGATCTGCAGACATTGGGGTGATATTGGGGTGCACGGCGGGGATTTGGGTGGATTTGGGAGTTGTTTTTTTAGGGGGGGTGCTCACCCCTCTCTCCTCCCCAATAGGCGTGCTGAGCAACATGTACATGTCGCTGTTTTTGTGTGGGGCAGAAACCCCAGGACGCCCAGCGGGCCTTGGGAGCCTACGCACAGGCCATATGTGTGGGGCTGGGGGGCATTTTTGGGGGAAAAAACGGGTTTGTTCGGAAAAAAGATGAGGCTATTGGGGCCTTCAGGCCTGCAGGGGCGAGTCAGGCCTGGGTGGTTGCTATGGGGGGGTGGGCTTGCTAGGGGGAGTGGCCACGTGATTGCTAGTGGCTAAGGGGGTTGCTGAGTGGTTGCCAGGGGGCGTGGTGTTGCTAGGGGCGTGGCCACGGGATCCTTATCCAGACGGCTGTTGCTAGGGGGCGTGACATTGCTAGGGGCGTGCTTATGGCGTCCTTATATAGGCCTGGGGTTCCTAGGGGACATGGTGTTGCTAGGGGTGTGGCCCCCGGGTCTGTCTGGGCCTATAGGGTTGCTTCAGGCCTTGCCGGTTGCTATGGGGGGGTGGTTGTTAGGGGGCGTGGCTAAGGCGACCCCAAGGCTTTTCCTAGCGGGTAAAGGGGTCGCTAGGGAGTGTGGCGTTGCTCGGGGGCATGGATAAGTCCCGTTCTCCCCAAAAGAGGAGAGGTTGGACCCCAAAGCCGCAACAATGTCGACCTGCACCTCAACCACGCCACGGTGAGCCAATGGGAAGCCGGCAGGGGCGGGGCGGGGGGCGTGGCCACCGCATTTGGACCATTAGCATCAAAAAAGGGGGGGGGGGGGGGGTGCAGCGCGGAGTGGCAGGCATGGCAGCCAATGGGGAGCTGCCCGCTGTGTGCCGCAGCCAATCAGCGCTCTCTGGCAGCTCCTCCTATACCAGGAGAGCTTCGGGGCAGCGCTGGACGGACTGAGCCTCGCAGCTGCGCTGGCGCCCAGGTGGTCGGAGCCTCGGAGGCGCCACGCCCACCTGCTGGACTTCCTGGAGAGGCTGCGCGCCGCGATGGCCAATCTGGTGAGAGGGGCGGGGCTGCGGTGGGCGTGGCCTCGAGGGCGTATTTAAAGATGGAGCATGTGTTTGGGGCATTTTAAGGGGGTTTTGGGGGACATAACAAGGGTTTGGGGCAAAACGGGGTAATTAAAGTGATTTGGGGGCAACTTAAATTGATTTAGAGGCGATTTAAGGGGCTTTTGGGGCGTTTTTAATTAAATTAACAGAAATAAGGGGGAATTATAGGAAATTAATCAGATTTTGGGGGCATTTTAAGGGGATTTTTGTGCAAAACAAGGGAATTCGTGGGGAATTAGGGGTTTTTTTGAGTGTCCCTGGTGCAGCCCCGGTGGGGCGGAGCTGCCAGCGGGGACCGGAAGTGGGCGGTGCCTCGAGCAAAGGCGGGGCCACCCTCTGCAGCCAGGAGCCAATCCTGGGCACGCAATGAGTGGGTGGGTCCTGTTCATCCTGAGCCCCCCCCGAGCGTGTCTCGTTGTGAGTGACAGCTTCCAATCAAATTAGGGGACCCAGGAGTGCCCCAGGGGACTCAGGTGTTTGGGAGGGACCCAGGAGTGCCCCAAGGGACCCAGGGGAGGGAGGGAACTGGGAGGGGGTTTGTGGGCACTGTTTTATACTGGGATGTTACTGGTTTATACTGGGGGGGACTGGGAGGGGTTATGGGGGGGACTGGGTTATACTGGGACAAACTGGTGGGCTCTGGGGGTCACTGGTTTAAACTGGTTCAAACTAGCGTTTACTGGTGCGACGTTCTCGTTCCAGGGTGTGCGGGTCTCGTCTCCACTCTCCCTATTGGTCAACGGGAAGCGCCCGCCCCACCGCGCGCTGGCCCCGCCCCGGCTGGCGCTCTCGGCACCGCCCCCTCTGCCGGACGCGGCCCCGGCGCCGGAATAAACGCGCCCCGATTGGCTGGAGCTTCCTGCGCTGCGGACCCATCGCCATCTTGGGAGGGTCGGCGCGCGTCTTCATGGTTACGGGCACCATATTGGGAGGGTCGGCGAGCGTTTCGATGGCAACCGCCATCTTGGGGGTGTCGGGGCGCGTCGCGGCTGCCATCTTGGGAGGGAGCGGCGTCTCCATGGCGACGGGTGCCATGTTGGGAGGGTCGGGACGTCCCGCTACCGCCGCCATCTTGGCTTCCTCCTCCTCCTCTTCCAAAATGGCCTCCAGGTCCGGCGGCGGCCCCAAGATGGCAGACAGGAAGCGGGTGGAGAGCACGCCCTCCGCCTGCGACACAGGGCGGGGCTGAGGGGCCCTCCCGAACTCCTCGGGTCCCCACCCCAACTCCTGGGTCCCACCTGCAGGATCATGCGGGGCTCCAGCGGTGGGAGGGGAGGCGTGGCAGGTGTTTCCAGTTCCTCCTCCAAGGGGCTCCCCAGCGCGGCCATCACCGTCTCGTATTCGCTCAGCGCCCCTAGGGGGACCCCTCCTTCCCCCTCCCCCATCCCCGCCTGGAGGGGGCGGGGCCCGAGGGGGGGCGGGGGGAGGGGCAGCCACGCGAAGCTGCTGTGGAGGCGCCTGGGGGGGGTGGGGGAGGGGTCAGAATCAGCCCCGCCCCTTTGTGTCCCCTCCCCACCCCAATACCTCACAGCGAGAAGCGGGGGGGGAGGGGCGGCCCAGGGCGGGCCCCAAGCCCAGGAGTTGCCACGGAGCATCATCGGAACTGGGGGTTGGCCCCGCCCACAACGGTTGGGGGGCGGGGCTTGCAGAGCTCTGCATCCCCATTGGTCACTGGGCCTCTATGGGTCCCTGTGGTCTCTATGGGTCAATCTATGGGTCTCTATGGGTTTCTATGGTCTATATGGGGCTCTATGGGTCCCCATGTCACTTATGGGTCACCCCACAGCTACAAAGCATCCGTCCTTTAATCATCAACTCGTAACGAGGTATCAAAATTAAAAGGGGGGGGCGGGGCCGGGGCCGGGGGGAGGGGCCACGACAGCATGAGCACGGGGGCAGGAAACGGGGCCTATTGGGGTGAACGGGGGCGGGTTTGGGGCTTTAGGAATCGTCCTCACCCTCCTTCGCCTCCTTCTCATCCCCCTTGATGGACTCCAGCTGCGGGAACACAGAATTGGGACCATTTCACCCCAAATCCAAATTTCACCTCCAAATCCCCAAAATTCACCTCAAAACAGCCAAAATTTTGCCTCAGAATCACCACATCGCTCTCAAAAGTGGAAGAATTTATCTCAAAATTGCTAGAATTTCCTGAATTTTTTCTATTTTTGAGAGAGGAGGAGGATCCGTGCTGGCCGCCCTTGGAGCCAAAGCTCTTCCCGAACCGGGAGGTGTTCCTGCCACCCCGGACACGCGCTGGCGCTTGGAGGGGCCGACGCCACGGGGCGATGGGGCGGCGGTAGGACGCACGCCGGGCAGCTGTACATCCTGCAGGGGCCGCCGGACACCTGGTTTTGGCGGGAAAAATGCCCGTTTCAAGGAGCAAAATGGCGGCGTTTTGGCGGGAAACAGGGCATGGAGACGTACGTGGAGTGTAAGTGAATGAAAAGGAGTTTTAATTAAAAAATGTGCATTTTTGGGGAAGGAATATGGGTTTGCAGGTAAATTTGGATTTGGGGAGAAAAAAGGGGTTTTTGGGGAGGAAAAAGTGGGGTTTGGGGGGGAATGGAGGAAAACAGTTTTGGTGAGAAAAGGGGTATGGGGAGGTATGTGGGAGTTTAAAAGAAGAATAAAAGGGTTTTTTTTTGCAAAAAATAGGGGGTTTGGGGGATAAAATGGGGGTTTGAGGTAAATTTGGATTTGGGGAGAAAAAAGGTGGGTTTTTTTAGTGGGAAAAAGTGGGTTTTTTGGGGGGAAAAGGGAGGGAAGTGGTTTTGGTGGGAAGTGGGTTATGGGGAGGTACGTGGCGTTTTAAAGCAGAAAAAAAGGTTTTTTTGGAGGAAAAAATAGGGTGCCAACTGCCAATTGATCTCTAATGCTTTACTGACTTGCAGCACTACCTGTGCAACAAAATGGGGCCCTCTAGCAGAGGACATCACGGCGGGTACCCCAAATCGGGGTACGGTCTCATTTAACAAAGCTTTGGTTACTGGTTACTGGTTTAGTTTGGAATATTGGGGGTATAATGGGGGATTTGGGGGTTTAATGGGATCTGCAGACATTGGGGTGATATTGGGGTGCACGGCGGGGATTTGGGTGGATTTGGGAGTTGTTTTTTTAGGGGGGGTGCTCACCCCTCTCTCCTCCCCAATAGGCGTGCTGAGCAACATGTACATGTCGCTGTTTTTGTGTGGGGCAGAAACCCCAGGACGCCCAGCGGGCCTTGGGAGCCTACGCACAGGCCATATGTGTGGGGCTGGGGGGCATTTTTGGGGGAAAAAACGGGTTTGTTCGGAAAAAAGATGAGGCTATTGGGGCCTTCAGGCCTGCAGGGGCGAGTCAGGCCTGGGTGGTTGCTATGGGGGGGTGGGCTTGCTAGGGGGAGTGGCCACGTGATTGCTAGTGGCTAAGGGGGTTGCTGAGTGGTTGCCAGGGGGCGTGGTGTTGCTAGGGGCGTGGCCACGGGATCCTTATCCAGACGGCTGTTGCTAGGGGGCGTGACATTGCTAGGGGCGTGCTTATGGCGTCCTTATATAGGCCTGGGGTTCCTAGGGGACATGGTGTTGCTAGGGGTGTGGCCCCCGGGTCTGTCTGGGCCTATAGGGTTGCTTCAGGCCTTGCCGGTTGCTATGGGGGGGTGGTTGTTAGGGGGCGTGGCTAAGGCGACCCCAAGGCTTTTCCTAGCGGGTAAAGGGGTCGCTAGGGAGTGTGGCGTTGCTCGGGGGCATGGATAAGTCCCGTTCTCCCCAAAAGAGGAGAGGTTGGACCCCAAAGCCGCAACAATGTCGACCTGCACCTCAACCACGCCACGGTGAGCCAATGGGAAGCCGGCAGGGGCGGGGCGGGGGGCGTGGCCACCGCATTTGGACCATTAGCATCAAAAAAGGGGGGGGGGGGGGGGTGCAGCGCGGAGTGGCAGGCATGGCAGCCAATGGGGAGCTGCCCGCTGTGTGCCGCAGCCAATCAGCGCTCTCTGGCAGCTCCTCCTATACCAGGAGAGCTTCGGGGCAGCGCTGGACGGACTGAGCCTCGCAGCTGCGCTGGCGCCCAGGTGGTCGGAGCCTCGGAGGCGCCACGCCCACCTGCTGGACTTCCTGGAGAGGCTGCGCGCCGCGATGGCCAATCTGGTGAGAGGGGCGGGGCTGCGGTGGGCGTGGCCTCGAGGGCGTATTTAAAGATGGAGCATGTGTTTGGGGCATTTTAAGGGGGTTTTGGGGGACATAACAAGGGTTTGGGGCAAAACGGGGTAATTAAAGTGATTTGGGGGCAACTTAAATTGATTTAGAGGCGATTTAAGGGGCTTTTGGGGCGTTTTTAATTAAATTAACAGAAATAAGGGGGAATTATAGGAAATTAATCAGATTTTGGGGGCATTTTAAGGGGATTTTTGTGCAAAACAAGGGAATTCGTGGGGAATTAGGGGTTTTTTTGAGTGTCCCTGGTGCAGCCCCGGTGGGGCGGAGCTGCCAGCGGGGACCGGAAGTGGGCGGTGCCTCGAGCAAAGGCGGGGCCACCCTCTGCAGCCAGGAGCCAATCCTGGGCACGCAATGAGTGGGTGGGTCCTGTTCATCCTGAGCCCCCCCCGAGCGTGTCTCGTTGTGAGTGACAGCTTCCAATCAAATTAGGGGACCCAGGAGTGCCCCAGGGGACTCAGGTGTTTGGGAGGGACCCAGGAGTGCCCCAAGGGACCCAGGGGAGGGAGGGAACTGGGAGGGGGTTTGTGGGCACTGTTTTATACTGGGATGTTACTGGTTTATACTGGGGGGGACTGGGAGGGGTTATGGGGGGGACTGGGTTATACTGGGACAAACTGGTGGGCTCTGGGGGTCACTGGTTTAAACTGGTTCAAACTAGCGTTTACTGGTGCGACGTTCTCGTTCCAGGGTGTGCGGGTCTCGTCTCCACTCTCCCTATTGGTCAACGGGAAGCGCCCGCCCCGCCGCGCGCTGGCCCCGCCCCGGCTGGCGCTCTCGGCACCGCCCCCTCTGCCGGACGCGGCCCCGGCGCCGGAATAAACGCGCCCCGATTGGCTGGAGCTTCCTGCGCTGCGGACCCATCGCCATCTTGGGAGGGTCGGCGCGCGTCTTCATGGTTACGGGCACCATATTGGGAGGGTCGGCGAGCGTTTCGATGGCAACCGCCATCTTGGGGGTGTCGGGGCGCGTCGCGGCTGCCATCTTGGGAGGGAGCGGCGTCTCCATGGCGACGGGTGCCATGTTGGGAGGGTCGGGACGTCCCGCTACCGCCGCCATCTTGGCTTCCTCCTCCTCCTCTTCCAAAATGGCCTCCAGGTCCGGCGGCGGCCCCAAGATGGCAGACAGGAAGCGGGTGGAGAGCACGCCCTCCGCCTGCGACACAGGGCGGGGCTGAGGGGCCCTCCCGAACTCCTCGGGTCCCCACCCCAACTCCTGGGTCCCACCTGCAGGATCATGCGGGGCTCCAGCGGTGGGAGGGGAGGCGTGGCAGGTGTTTCCAGTTCCTCCTCCAAGGGGCTCCCCAGCGCGGCCATCACCGTCTCGTATTCGCTCAGCGCCCCTAGGGGGACCCCTCCTTCCCCCTCCCCCATCCCCGCCTGGAGGGGGCGGGGCCCGAGGGGGGGCGGGGGGAGGGGCAGCCACGGGAAGCTGCTGTGGAGGCGCCTGGGGGGGGTGGGGGAGGGGTCAGAATCAGCCCCGCCCCTTTGTGTCCCCTCCCCACCCCAATACCTCACAGCGAGAAGCGGGGGGGGAGGGGCGGCCCAGGGCGGGCCCCAAGCCCAGGAGTTGCCACGGAGCATCATCGGAACTGGGGGTTGGCCCCGCCCACAACGGTTGGGGGGCGGGGCTTGCAGAGCTCTGCATCCCCATTGGTCACTGGGCCTCTATGGGTCCCTGTGGTCTCTATGGGTCAATCTATGGGTCTCTATGGGTTTCTATGGTCTATATGGGGCTCTATGGGTCCCCATGTCACTTATGGGTCACCCCACAGCTACAAAGCATCCGTCCTTTAATCATCAACTCGTAACGAGGTATCAAAATTAAAAGGGGGGGGCGGGGCCGGGGCCGGGGGGAGGGGCCACGACAGCATGAGCACGGGGGCAGGAAACGGGGCCTATTGGGGTGAACGGGGGCGGGTTTGGGGCTTTAGGAATCGTCCTCACCCTCCTTCGCCTCCTTCTCATCCCCCTTGATGGACTCCAGCTGCGGGAACACAGAATTGGGACCATTTCACCCCAAATCCAAATTTCACCTCCAAATCCCCAAAATTCACCTCAAAACAGCCAAAATTTTGCCTCAGAATCACCACATCGCTCTCAAAAGTGGAAGAATTTATCTCAAAATTGCTAGAATTTCCTGAATTTTTTCTATTTTTGAGAGAGGAGGAGGATCCGTGCTGGCCGCCCTTGGAGCCAAAGCTCTTCCCGAACCGGGAGGTGTTCCTGCCACCCCGGACACGCGCTGGCGCTTGGAGGGGCCGACGCCACGGGGCGATGGGGCGGCGGTAGGACGCATGCCGGGCAGCTGTACATCCTGCAGGGGCCGCCGGACACCTGGTTTTGGCGGGAAAAATGCCCGTTTCAAGGAGCAAAATGGCGGCGTTTTGGCGGGAAACAGGGCATGGAGACGTACGTGGAGTGTAAGTGAATGAAAAGGAGTTTTAATTAAAAAATGTGCATTTTTGGGGAAGGAATATGGGTTTGCAGGTAAATTTGGATTTGGGGAGAAAAAAGGGGTTTTTGGGGAGGAAAAAGTGGGGTTTGGGGGGGAATGGAGGAAAACAGTTTTGGTGAGAAAAGGGGTATGGGGAGGTATGTGGGAGTTTAAAAGAAGAATAAAAGGGTTTTTTTTTGCAAAAAATAGGGGGTTTGGGGGATAAAATGGGGGTTTGAGGTAAATTTGGATTTGGGGAGAAAAAAGGTGGGTTTTTTTAGTGGGAAAAAGTGGGTTTTTTGGGGGGAAAAGGGAGGGAAGTGGTTTTGGTGGGAAGTGGGTTATGGGGAGGTACGTGGCGTTTTAAAGCAGAAAAAAAGGTTTTTTTGGAGGAAAAAATAGGGTGCCAACTGCCAATTGATCTCTAATGCTTTACTGACTTGCAGCACTACCTGTGCAACAAAATGGGGCCCTCTAGCAGAGGACATCACGGCGGGTACCCCAAATCGGGGTACGGTCTCATTTAACAAAGCTTTGGTTACTGTTGTAGCTTTACTAGTTGGGCAGGGGATGCTTCAGGCCAGCCTGAGAAGGTCTCTGTTAACACACTGCAAGGCAGAGTTTACTCGTGCTGGTTCGAGGGGCAGCGTCCGGGCTCAGAGACATCACTCTCATTGCTCTCTCTGTCTTTTCAGCAGCTCGTCTCGCAGTATCTGCTGCCAATTTATTTCCCGTTTCCTGATCAGTGTCTCCTTTGATGCTCCTTGAAATGCATGATGGCAACTTTTCTAGGAAGAGCACAGCTTCTGACAATTGGAGTATCACATTTAATCTGTTCTCCTTATGCTGTTAATAAACATGGCCCTTTTCAAATGCTCCATGGCATGCACCACTCCCAAAGCATACTTGGAATCTGTCCAAATATTAATCTTCTTCTCTTTGGATAATTCTAAAGCTCGTGTGTGTACAGGTGTCCAGGCAGAAGTCCCAGAAAACAAAGGTTTGGCTTCGATTATCTCGTGTCACCAGACACACTCCGCTGAGCTCTACACCAGCGCAGATGCACATGTGCGACGAAATCAACAGACATGCTTGTGGAGGGAAAGACATGGACTCAGACATGTGTAGAGCGATGGATAGATACAGCAGGTGCTAACGAACACAGACCGACTTACAGGCACACTGTCTCTGCACCAACAGGGACCGACCTGCAGGTATCCTAGATGTTGATAGCCGACCCCACCACATGTAACTGTGCCAAACAATCAAACACTTACAGGAAAGACACATGCTCTCACACAAGGACACAAGTGTTTGTCCTCAGCTTCTATATCAGAGACAAGCTTGTGCAGAGATGCTCTGCTGTTCTTTCGCACTATGGCATGGTCAGTCTCCTTTCTCTTGTACATCGATTGCTGAGCATCTTTCCTCAGGCCACTGTGAAGCATTTGCCATGGCAGAGAAGTGCCGTGGAGCAGCATTCGGTACTGCCTGCGACTTTGTTCCCTTAGTAGCAGAGCTCCCTTGCATCTGTCCGCATGAGAAATGCAGGACTGTGCAACTAGATATACGCAGAACTTTTCCAACAAAGAGCACAGTGGTACACGCAAACTAAAGCATGAATGCAGCCCACCTCAAGGCACACGCAGGTGGACAGACGAGCATTTCTAGGCACAAGTGCTTTCACGCACAGGCCCGTCCAGGAACAGGCAC
Source organism: Streptopelia decaocto (assembly GCF_964273445.1). NCBI lineage: Eukaryota > Metazoa > Chordata > Aves > Columbiformes > Columbidae > Streptopelia > Streptopelia decaocto. The sequence continues at coordinate 19,146 of NW_028115371.1, read as the reverse complement.
ATGTCTGCAGGTACCCACCAAATGTGTGTTCTAGTGCATGCCCTCAATAGACACTAGATGGCAGCAAAGACCGTGAAATAATTGACATCACACTCCCCCAGGTATATGCAATTCTTTCTTACTATAGCTGCGTTGTATGTTACAAGTTCCCCCAAATTGTAATGAATATGCAATAATTCTGTGAATACAAGCATCGCAAGTGCATCCAGTCTTTGGAGCACTTATGGTGCATGACAAAGCCTAACAGAGCCTGACAGAGCTCGACAGAGCTCGAAAGGGTTTGACGAATCCCGACAGTGCATGATACAGAATGATAGAGCACAGCAGGACCTAACAGAGGCTGACAAAGTGTGACGGATGCAAAAAGAGCTCAACAAAGCATTACAGAGCCTGACAGGACCTAACACGGCTTGGCAGAGCCTTACAGATCTTCACAGAGCCTGACAGGGCCAGACAGTACTGGAAAGAGCCAAACAAAATCTGACAGGAACTGACTGAGTCCAACTTAGCCCCACAGAGCCCAAAAAAGCTTGACGAGAGCCCAGCAAGGACCGAGAGGGCCTGACAGGGCTCAGCAGAGCTCGACAGAGCCTGACAGGGTTCATCAGAGCCCTACAAAGCCCTACATAATCCAGGAGAGCTCAACAAAGCTCGACTGAGAGCGCCAGGGTCTGACAAGGCCTGGCAAAGACTGTCTGACATTGGCAGGTTCTGTCGGGCTCCTTTGGGACCTATCGAGCTCAGTCGGGCTCTGTCAGGCACTTGCTGTCACACAAGGACACAAGTGTTTGTCCTCAGCTTCTATATCAGGGACAAGGTTGTGAAGAGATGCCCTGCTGTTCTTTTGTGTCATGCCATGGTCTGTTTCCTTTCTCTTGTAGATCGATTGTTAAGAGTCTTTCCTTGGGCCACTGTGAAGCATTTGCCATGGCAGACAAGTACCGTGGAGCAGCATTCAGTACTGCCTACGACTGTCTTTGTTCCTCTACTAGCTGAGCTACCTTGCATCTGTCCACATGAGAAATGCAGGACTGTGCAAGTAGATACATGCGGAACCTTTCCTACAAACAGCACAGCCGTGCTCTGCACAGCCGCGCACACTGCTGTTCTTGTGCTAAATGACCTGTTTGGAAACCTTTCTCTGGTAGATCTACCGCTCAGCTTTTTTCTCATGTAACTGTGGAATATCAGTGCAGGGAATCTCTCTATATCAAACACACACTGGGAAAGCGTCTCCAGGAAAGGGTGAAAGCGCTGGGCGGCAGCTGCTGGCGAGGAGGGGAGGGCAGCGCGAGAGACGAGGCCTGGCAGCCCGGAGCAGAGGGTCTCGCTCACTGAGACGGCTCTGTGGAAACCCTCGGGGGTGGCGGGAGCTGAGGGCAAAACAGTGGGAAACAGCTCCTGAGGCGCTGGGACCAGCCCTGCTGTAAAACTGCGTGTCTTTGCTGCCCCCGTGCCTGCCATGCCCGCACGGCCTTCTGCCTCCCCGGCCTCAACCTGCAGGGCAGGGCCTGGGGGCCAGTGAGCGCCCGCCCGCCGGCACCGTGACTACGCCTGGAACCAGGCTGTGCTGACGGACAGATGTCCCGTGGCAGCGGGAGAGCCCGGGAACGACACTGTCTGCTCAGCACGCTCAGGGCGCTGCACATCTGAAGGACACCAGGGCTTTGGCATTCTCCTCCAGCTTTATTAAACTCCAGCCCTCCTCCCGAGAAGAGCTGCTCCTCCGCCGGGCTTAGCGGCGCCAGCAGCACAGGCCTCGCAGGGTCCATCGCGATTGTGGCTGCTCCCTTGGGTTGCTCAGGATGCGGATGGTCTGAGCTGCCAGGGAGCGGATGGAGGGTTCTCTGTCCCGCTTCAAGGGCTGAAGGGCTGCAAGGGAAAGAAGCAGAACCCAGATGAGCTCCCACGTCTGCAGAGACCCCCAGGCATCCCCTCCAGACCACGCTCCCTACTCACCGCTGCAGATCTCAGCCAGCTCCTCCTCCTCCCTTCGGTCCCTCAGGGGCCGTGCAGCCAGCCCTGGGCACAGAGCTCGTCAGCCCCTGCTCCCTCCCCTCATCAGGGCTGACCCCAGGGGAGAGCAGGAGCCGAGATGGTGGGACTGGGCAAGGCGGCCACCAAGCCCGCCTGCGTGGGCAGGGCTGGGAGGGGAGGCCAAGGCCCTGCACGGGGCAGCCGGGGCTCTGGCAGCCACAGGGCTGCTCCTTGTGCCAGGGCAGCAGTGGGGACTGGGGCCAGGCTGCCGAAAGAGGGACCCGGGTGCTGTGACTCACCGATGAACCTCACGGCTGCCTCTCGCAAGCTGGCCTGAGCATCCCTCAGGTACGGCAGGCTCTGACTCAAGAGCTCTTGAGCTCTGCTCCTGTCCCGCTCCAGCTGGAGAGAGCACAAGGGTGTGAGCACGTCACTGTCCCTCCCCAGCTGGCCGGACCAGTCCCTCCCCACAACAACACACATTCCCCTTCCCTCCGCCCCGGCCATCCCCGTTTTCCAGCCAGGAGCCCTGTGGGGCTGAGAGAGAGACACAGGCCGAGGGTCCCAGGGGCGCTGAGAGCCCTCCCTCCCGCTGGCTGCGGGGCAGAGGAAAGAGCCCCTGGGGGCTCTGTTCTTGAGGACAGGGAACAAGGATGCAGCTTGGGGCTGCAGCAGGACAGGCGAGGCACATCTGCAGAGCCCACAGCACAGACATGTGGGGCAGCCCCGTCCAGCCTGGGCCCTGGGCCTTGGGGGTTGTCCTCACCAAGCTCTCTCCAATCCGCCATGTCTGCTCTGTCTGCACCAGGCGTTGGAGCTGTTTCCACCTGAGAAGCTCTGCGGCAGCAAGGAGGGTTTCCCCGGCAGCCTGTGGAACAGCAGAAGCTGGGAGATGGCAGCACTGTCTGGGGCAGGAGACCTGGTGTCCCCCTGCTCTGGGCTTTGTTCCTGGGGTGATTCTGCCCTTAGGGAGCAGGGAGATGCCCTGGCCCAAACGCCCAGGGGTCTCTTCCCTGCATCACTGCTCAGCTTTGAAATCTGTACCCTGGCCACGCTCTGCACTTGGTCACTCATGTGGAAGAAGAGAGGGAGCAGGCCAAGTCGCACTGTGTTCTTCATCTCCCTCTTGTCGTTCCACACCACCATCTTCATCAGGTCTCTGAAGAGGTTGATGGAGATCTCTCTCAGCTGGCTCAGCTCCTGGGAGGGAGCAGCACAGTAGGACCTGAGCACCAGCAGCTCTCTGCCCACGGGGAGCAGAAGCTCCTGCATGGCTGATGGGAGGGGAGACGTTCCAGGGCGGCATTGTGCACACTGCAGTTGTGGCCAGATCTGCAGCCCTGGGAGCCCTGGGACGCTCAAGGGACTTGCTCAGTCAGTGCCTGTGCCTCAAAGTGCCGTCCCAGCATCCCCCAGCAGCCTCAGCAGCCATGGTGGGGAGGAGCTGTGGGAGCAGCTGGCAGGGAGAAGCTGGGCTGGGCTGCCGAACACAGAAACCATCCCACAAGAGCCCCGGGGAGAAAGGAGAGAAGCCCCTGCTTTGAGTGGCTGGGCTGAAGGGCAGCTGTCATTGTCCAGTGCCCATCCGTGGGGCTCAGGCTTATACATCAGCCTTACGTCATCAAAGAAGGGCAGGAGAAATTTTGCCAGTGGCACGGCAATGGGACTGGCCTCCTTCCTCTTCAGTCGAGCCATCATGGTTCTGAAGATGGCCAGAGCCTCGATCGTGATGGCCTTATTGCCATTCTGGAGGACCCGCATCAGGTCTGGCAGCATGACCTTCATTTTCCTTGCCTGTATGAAGAAGAGAGTTGCCCTTTTGGGATGAGGTCCATGTGTGGAGAGCTCCCCAGGCAGCCACCAGGCCCCACCATGGCAGGAAAGGCCTTTGGAGCAGGCACCCCAGCTCCAGGCCAAGGGCACCAGGGTGTTTTTCCGGTCACTCACAGCCATTCTAACGAGGCAGTGGTCCCCCAGGTGTGTGCAGAAGAGCCTGGTCTTTGCGTCCCGAAGTTGGATGAGCAGCTCCTTCAAAACGCTCAGCAGGGTCTGGGGCACGGAGAACATCACCTCCCACAGTGCCAGGGCAGTGCTGCAAGAGAGCGCTCTGTCAGCAGGGCAGCCTGGGCCACAGCAGCGTGTCTGGGCTCCGCGCTGCAGGACGCCTGGGATGCCCTGGGCAGCAGCAGAGGCTGAGCTGGTGCTCCCGTGGAGCTGGCAGAAGCGCAGTGGGGGGCTCTGGGCTGGCTCGCTCAGCTGTGGCTGCTGCGGGCCTGGCTGACCCCAGCGCTGGAAAACGTGGTGGGATGGAGGGTCCTGCTCCTCGGGGGTGTCCTGCAGGATTCCTTGGCGCTGGCAGCCAGAGTGTCTCCGGGCCCCTCTCCCCACAGGGAACAAGGCCTCATGGCTTTTGGGGCCGGTACCTGTCTCCTGGTGGTGCGATTGTCAGCAGTGTCGACACCACCTCCCCAGGGCTCCTGTTGGCCATCAGCAGAAGCAGGGACTCCACGCCCTGCCGGGCTGCTGTCGTGCTGATGCTCTGCAGGTTTTTGTGGATGCAGCTCGTGATCTTTGGCACCTGGAGGGGACACAGGTGAGGATGGTGCTGCCACTGGAGTGCAGCCATTTCCTCAGCTGCCCTTTCCATCCCTCTCTGCCGCCTTCAGGTGACTTCAGGTGCCCGAGACACCAGGGGTGGGGAGGAAGAGAGGGATGGAGGGAGGAACAAGGCCTGACAGGGCCGAAGGACAGGGCGATCCAACCACAGGCCACTTACATCCACCAGCCAGAGTTCATGGTTTCCCGTGACCACGTCCAGCGGGTTTCTGGCCATCTCCTTGTCAAAGGTGCTGGAGTCGCTCATGGCCTCGATGAACACCAGGACCATGTCTGTCCTCTCAGAAGGCTGGAGGTATTCTGCAAAGAGCTAAGGGAGGAAGGGAGGCAGCGAAGCCAAGTCACACCGAGTGCCCCGGTGCTGCTGCGTAGCCGGGCAGTGCCAGCAGCCCTGCAGAGCCGCCCGGCGGTGCTGCGGCAGTGCCCGCAGCAAAGCTGGCAGCAGGGGCAGCAGTGACTGCTGGGGAGGAGGAGAAGAGAGGCCCGGGGAGAGGGAGGAGGGTTGCGGTCATTGCGCAGCGTGCTGGCCCTGCCGTGAACCAGGGCTTGCTGGTGGCCAGCAGGACTGGGGCTGCTGCTGGGACACTGTAGAGCAGCCCTCGCATCGTCCCTGCTCGGGGACAGCAGGAACCCTCTCAGCAGGGACAGGGAGGCCACGCCAGCCCCCTGATTGTGGAGGCCATTGCTCTCACAAGTCCGCTGCTGGTGCCACAGCCAGGAGGGCCAGCAAGGGGGGAGCTTGTTACCATGGCAACGTGAGTGGTGCTGGGCGAAGAGCGCAAGGAGGTGGCCTTGGCTTCCCAATCCCCTTGGAGCTGTGCGTTCTTCTCTGGCAGTGTCGCACCTAAAGAGCGGGGCAAACGCAGAAGAGTGGGTAAGACACAGCAGCTTCCCCAGCATTGGAAAGAGCTGTGAACTTGGAGTGGCTGAGGAGGGAGATTATGACCCAGGGTCTGGGGAGGAGGTGGTGGAGAGCGGGGCCACGGAAAGGCTGACCCGCCTCCACTGTACGTGTGCGAATGCTCCTGGCCCTGGAAACTCCAAGGCCCTAGAGCTCTGCATGCAGTCCCACAGTTCAGTCCGCCATGGCTGGAATAACGGTGACGTGGGGGACGGCTCGCATGGCTGCAGTGCTGCGGGGCAGGGATACAGGCCCCTCAGGGGAGATGGGAAGATGCTCCTGGGGAGCAGCTCAGCTACACGGGACCATCACCAGCCTGGGACAGAGCGTGGGGGTCAGGAGCAGGGCCAGGGCTGGGGACACGATGGTGTCTCCAGCAAGCAGGAGAACCATTCATTGCAATGCTCAGGAAGATTAGCAGAAGTATTGGGTGATGTTGGTGTGCAGGGGGATTCATCCCGCCACAGCTTCTCTTACAGTGTTGCTGATACTTGACTTTGAAGAGGGAATAAAGAGCATCCAAAGCCAAATGTCTGATCTCTTCTCCCCTGGATGACAGGAGCAGGACAAGATGTCCCAGCAGCTGTCCGAGGATTGGGATCTGGGTCCATGCGTAGGAGGCTTGTCTGTCCTCATTGGGATCCGCCTGGGCAAGGGAGGAGGAAGAACAGAAGGGTTGAGGGCACCTGGGGATAAAGCCCTGAACCCAAGGGTGTGCCCAGGGCTGGATGCAGGCAGGTCAGAGCTTTGCAGGGCCCTGTGGGCCCCATCTCCCTGAACAGCCCCACACAAGCAGAGCTGCCAGACCTGGGCTCCCCCTGGGCTCCTTGGGCAGTCCCAGCCGACACAGGACTGGGGCAGAGCTGGGTCCTGGCAGAGCAGGGTGTGCCTGGTCCTTACCTTCACTAAGTTGGACAGTAAATGGCTCAGCATAGCGATCCTGCCCATAGCCCTCTCCTGCACACATGCTCTGCTGGAGCTGGTGAAGGTCATGAGCATCTGGGGAGAGACAAGCTGCTGGAGAGCCCTGGGAGCAGCCACCGCTCCAGCAGAAGCTCAAGTCCTGGGCTGGACTGGCCCAGTCGATTAAGGCTTCGCCTGGTCTTGAACAAAGCCTGTAGTGAGGTTCTTGCCCTGGGGTCCCTGGCAGGCTTGGGGCACAAGCCCCAGGCCAGCCCTGTGGCCAGGCAGGAAGGCAGATGCCACCCTCTGCGGCCACTGTGCTGCGGAAGAGCCTGGAGGGCAGCCCCTGGCTCCCCGGGGAGGTGGGCACCCTCCCGGCAGCGCTCTCTGCACGGCACGGGGTGGGACTGTCACCTCCAGAGTGGACACCCCGTCCCCCAGGGTGAGGAACAGCCCTTGCGAAGCCCAAACTTTGCACACCCAGACCTGGAAGATATTGTGCAGCAGCTCGCTGGCTCTGGAGACACGACACCGGAGCACCAGCCTAGTTAGCATGTTGTCCATGGTTTGCATGGTCTGCAAGAAGACAAGGAGTTGTGGTCGTGTTTCCTGCCATCCCTCTCACCCCCAGTGGACTGATCTGAACTCCCAGCACTGAGGGACGACTCCAGCGCTGCTGCGCTGTGCCTGGGAGAGACCCAGGGACAAATAATCTGCTGCGGGCAGAGCAACCTGCAGCACTGGACATGGCCAGGACCGCAGGCAGGGGACCAAGGGATGAGGGTGGGACTGCAGAACTGAGACCCTGCCCTGCTTGGATCTCTGGTCATATCACAGTGCAGGGTGGCTGGAGAGCAGCCCAGAGGGACTGGGGGCTCCTGTAGCTCTCCCAGCACTTACCACATGGTAGAGGTCACAGTCCAGGCCCTGCATTTCCTCTTCTGGAGGAAGCAAGAAGATGCTGGAGAAGCAGGCTTCGAGGAGGCTTGTCTCCTTACCCTCCAGCACCATGTCCACTAGGCTGCAAAGAGAGACGGGCCAGTCAGACACTGGTGCTGGGAGCAGTGCGTGGAGGCCTCGTACAGGTGGACACGGCGCTCGGGGGCAGGGGTCCCCGGGAGGGATGGGCAGGTACCTCAATTCAGCAATGGCACGCATGGCGATCTGCCGCAGCGCCGTGCGCAGTTGGTCCCTGGGCTCCTCTTCCAGCAGCACCTGCAGAGCACAGCTGGGATGGGACCCAGTGCCACCAGCCCCTGGCCCTGCCCAACAATGTCCTCACTGGGTGCCAGTGTCAGGGGCCTCAAGCCCTTCCCCAGAGCCGCTGGGTATCCCCTCACCTTGATTTTGTCTGCCAGCTGGAATATCTGGCAGAAGAGATCTAGGCCCGGGGACAAGCCGGAGCCTCTGCTGGTGTCACACAGGGCACAGATGCTCTGCAGAAACTGCATCTTCTGGCTCTCCTCCTAGAGCCAGGGAGCAGAGAGGCAAACAGGGAGTGTGAGAATCAGGACACACGACCAGTGGGCACCGCAGCATGGGGGTGCAGTGCCATGTGGAGACCTGGGAGCAGCAGCTCTGCCCAGCCAGCACCCTCCAGCACCCGCAGCAGAGCCCCTGTCAGCAGCCGCCAGCACAGCCGCCTTTAAAGCGGCTGCAGTTACCTTTTCTGGGTTTCTGACAAAGGCCGTGATGAAGTCCACGTGTGCATTTGCAAATTCATACACCGGCAACCAGGTGGCATCTAATAAAGGGGGAGAGCAGGGAGGGCTGCAGAGACGTTTGCAGGCAGGACAGAGCAGAAGGAGCTCTGCCCCCCGTCCAGCCGCACGCCCGCTGCCCTGGCACAGTCTCCCCGTGCGTGTCAGGGCTGCAGGGTGCCCGGCAGACGGGCTGCGATGCTCGAGCCAGGCAGGACGGGGAAAGCGCCCGGTGCAGCGGGTGAGGAACTCGCTTCAGACGGGCAGGAAAGGTCCCTGTCCCACAGCACGGCTGCCTCCTGCCCGCCCAGCTGCCTCTCGCTGCCCGTGCCCTGCAGCAGGAGCTGGGTCCCCTCTGCCCGCAGAGGCTGTGCTGGGGCCGGCTCCCAGCTCGGAGCAGCCCTGGGCTTCAGGCAGCATAATCCCCACCCATGGAACCCCCTGCCAGCGTGTGGGGAACCGTGACCCTGGTGTCGAGTGGGGAACAATCTCTGGGCCCCATCCTGCCCAGACAATCAGCGCCCCTCACTCACCGATCTCCAGGTGCCAGATCGGGGACGTCTCAGAGGGCTCCTGTGGAGGGCTGTCCTCCTGGGGATCCCAAACCTCCTCCCAGGCCACCCTGGGAAGGCTGGGGGGTCTCTCCTCCAAGGACCCCCCAGGAGGGCTGGGGGGTCTCTCCTCCCAGGCCACCCTGGGAAGGCTGGGGGGTCTCTCCTCCAAGGACCCCCCAGGAGGGCTGGGGGGTGTCTCCTCCCAGGCCACCCTGGGAAGGCTGGGGGGTCTCTCCTCCAAGGACCCCCCAGGAGGGCTGGGGGTCTCTCCCCCCAGGCCTCCCCGATGATGACAGGGGGAATGTCTGCCCAGCTCACCCTGCGACGCCTGGGGTGTCTCTCTCCCATCCTGTCGGATGAAGGGAAGGAAGGGAGAACCTTCGGCAAAATCCCTCGGTGCCGCAGGTCTGCCTGGGGCAGTGGGGAAAGATGTGGGCTGTGCTCAGGGACTCCACAGCCAGAGTCTACTGAGGGCAGCTAGAGATAGGGGATGGTTGGACGCAATGATCTGTAGGGTCGCTTCCAACCAAAATGATTCTAGGATTCTCCGAAAGACTGGGGCTACGCTCGGGGCTCTCGCCAGCTCCGTGCTCACGCCCTGTCCCGTCACCGTCCTGTCGGACAGTGTGGGCTGGGCCCACGGCTGCGCTGAGCACACGCAGGGCAATGGGTGTCACAGAGTGAGGTCACAAAGGGCCCTTCTGGGACCCTGCGCCTGGGGAGGCACAGGCCAGCTCAGCCCTGGGCACCTGGGTGCTCTCGGGTGCCTCCAGGCCCCCCTTTGCCCTCATGTCCCCTCAGGACCTCCCTGTTGCCCTGTGGTGTGCCCCGAGCCCTGTGTTCACCTGGCTGGCCGATCTGAACAGCAGCAAAGCTGCTCCTTTTGTGGGTTGGTAGAGATTTATAGGGATTTCCAGGGTGGGCAGCAGAGGAGATGGACACGTAACAAGCAATAAACGGCTTCAGCTTGAATTCACATTGAATTGTGTGGAGTCCGTGATTTCCGCCCTCACAAGTGGTAACCCCGATGTGATACATATGGAGAATTGACGGCGAAGAGACGACTGCTGGATGAGGGACGAGCCCTGGCTGCATACGGCGCGGCTGGACCGGGACCGGGATGCAGTTCGTGGAGCTGTGGGAAAGCAGAGGATCCGACATCAGTGCAACGGACACCTGAAGAGGTGAGGAGCCAGGAGCGAGAGGAGATGGGGCAGAATATATCTAACGAAGAAGCAGCAGTACTGCAGCTCCTCTCACATATCCTCTCTAGGAGAGGGGTGATGCAAAAATGCCTTGAAAAGGCTATGGAGCACGGCAATTTTTCTTTCGCCCTGTGTGTTGCTTTTCTGAAAATCAAGCAGCTTGTCAGGAATGTGAGTTAATTGTTTTACTGGCTGTTGTTACAGTTTATTTGTGGTATTGCTTGTGTAAGTGCACTGTAAGTCTTCTTCCTCCTTCTCCCACTCGTGCTGCAAGCCTCTCCATGCTTCCCCCTCCTCGCTCCCCTTCTCATGGTTTCTACGTCACGCCGCTGTCCCCAGGGCACTGGCCTGCACGGCCCTGCCCGGCAGCGAGAGCGTCTGCAGCTGCCGGCTGGTTCTCCAGCTTTAGGGTCCCCCGCAGCAGCCCGCTCTCCTCAGCTCTGCACACCCAGCCAGTTGCGCCGCCCAGGCAAAGTCAGTCTGCCCTACACCTCACCTGCAAACAGCCAACTCTTCAACTGACAACCGCCCAAAACCCACTGACAAACTCTCCAAATCTCAGCCTTTCGCTTTCAACTGCTGCCTCTAGTGCATCTCACAGACAAGCCTCCAAAATCCCCTCATCCTGCAATAATACTCCAGCACTGATCGCCTGCGGGAACAACCGCCACAATACCATGCAAACACCAACCAGTTCTGGCACGGAAATATCGCTTTCTCCTCAAGATTCCACCTACACCAACTGCTGACAAACACACGCTGTCCTCACCAAAGCTAAACGCTGCAACAATCAGCGACAACTCAAATCTGTGTGTGCGGCGCAAAATCGCAGGTGTGAGCTAACGCAGAGCTGGGCTTGACAGCTGCAGAGTGTGAACCCTGTGGCTTAACGTGGCCAGTCACTGCCATTCCGCCTTCTCCCCGGGAGAAGCGCATGAGCACAGGCTGCTTCAAGGCACAATGGGAACGGTTTGGATCTCCGGGTCTCTGAGGGCGACAGTAATAAATGTGATCTGTGTGTGGCGCAGGAACTTCCCGTCCACTTGCTCCTCCATTCAGTCAGGTGCTGCAAGAGAGGGACAGAGAAAGAAACAGTTAGGACCGGATTAACAACCTCGTCATCCCTGTCCCCAAACCTGCAGGCGTCCTAGGAGGCCTGATCTAAGTTCTGCTCTTCTCCCTCTCTTTGCTGGAATACTTTACTGCACAAATTTCTGTCATGAACACTCTCTTAACCAATCTGGTGTGTTCATAGTTCCCAGCCCAGCATCCATTTCTCAAGGTACCTCAGCATTTCCTTTTGAAACCAACCTCAGTGCCATCCCGTCCTGAGCTACCTCAGCATTGCCCACTGCAGCCTCCCCGATGTCACCCCCTCCCTGAGGTCCCTCAGCCTTTCCCGCCAAAGCCTCCCCAATGTCACCCCCTCCCTGAGGTCCCTCAGCCTTTCCCGCCAAAGCCTCCCCGATGTCACCCCCTCCCTGAGGTCCCTCAGCCTTTCCCGCCAAAGCCTCCCCGATGTCAACCCCTCCCTGAGGTCCCTCAGCCTTTCCCGCCAAAGCCTCCCCGATGTCACCCCCTCCCTGAGGTCCCTCAGCCTTTCCTGCCAAAGCCTCCCCGATGTCACCCCCTCCCTGAGGTCCCTCAGCCTTTCCCGCCAAAGCCTCCCCGATGTCACCCCCTCCCTGAGGTCCCTCAGCCTTTCCCGCCAAAGCCTCCCCGATGTCACCCCCTCCCTGAGGTCCCTCAGCCTTTCCCGCCAAAGCCTCCCCAATGTCACCTCCTCCCTGAGGTCCCTCAGCCTTTCCCGCCAAAGCCTCCCCAATGTCACCCCCTCCCTGAGGTCCCTCAGCCTTTCCCGCCAAAGCCTCCCCGATGTCACCCCCTCCCTGAGGTCCCTCAGCCTTTCCTGCCAAAGCCTCCCCTGACCCGACTCCCCCAGGAGCAGGCAGGACTGCCCACAGTGCCAGGCCAGGGCAGCATGGGGGAAGCGCAGTTTGGGGGTGAAGCAGTGAAAACTGCCGGTGTGGGCAGAGTCCCGGTGTGGGGTAGGAGAAAAGCCTTCTCCCAGGAGCCGGGGGCAGAGCTGCTCTCTGCCGGCTCAGCTGCTGGCTCAGGCCCACGCTGCAGGTCTCGTCCTCAATGGGTCCAGGGACGCCCGCAGGAACTGGGGGGAAGAACAGAGGAAGCCAGTGTCCCCCTGCCCTTGGCCAGGGCCCTTCCCACACCCACGTGTCCTGGGATGCTGCTGGGGCGAGCTGCTGGAATGGCAGTGTCTACCCTGCCAAGCCCAGCCCTCTTTTCACCAGCTCCCCACAACTCTGCCTGTTCCCTCTTCTCCCCGTATGTTTGTGACACCCCGAGGATGCTGTACCTTAAGCACGTGCTGCTCCCACTCTGCAGAGTCCAGGGAGCTCTCGGCTCTTCCTAGAAAGCAAGAGGAAGCAAAAGCTCTGCTGCTGCTCAAGCTCACACCAAAGAAGAGCCCGGTGGTCTCCTCTGCGGTCAGACCTCCCAAAAGTCCCAGGCCATCAGGCTGGAAAGGGCCCACAAGCGCCTGTGCCAAAGCCCTCGCAAGGCCACAGACACAGGAGGGAGCCCAGGGGCGTTTGTCAGAGCCACTGGATTCATGCTGGGGAAGGACACTCTGACCATGGCTGATCCCCACTGTGTGACTGCTGGGAAGCTGCGTTTTCCTGCCCTCCCTCCCCTCCAGCCTCTCCCCCCAGCCACACTTTACCTGCCAGGTGCTGCAGCAGGAGGGGCATCTCGGTGGCCCACGCTGTCCCCAAGGCCCTGTGGATCCAGCCCTGCAGGGCCTGCAGCAGCTGCGGCCGCTGCTGGTGTGGGGAGCCGCCGCCAGCACCTGGGCGAGGGAGCAGAGATGGGTCACCCCTGCCACCAGAGCCACCCCCGCCAGCCCCGAGACAGGACTGGGATCCCCGCGGGGCTCGGGCAGGCTCGGGAGTGCTGCCAGAAAAGCCCTTTCTTCCCCCAGGGCCCCGCTACTCACCAGCGGTCGAGCCAGCAGCGCCTGGGCAGCCGGCAGCCGGGCTGCGGGGAGGGGGAAAGGCTGGTGAGATGAAGAGGCCCCGCCGTGCCCTGACCCTCGTACCTCCCGTGGCCCACACAGGGCTGAGAGCAGCTGCACCGCCACAGTGCTGGCCCAGGGGCTCCCCAGGCTGCTCTGCATGGGGTGAAGGCAGATCCAGCACGGTCAGGAAGGAGCCCTGGCTCCCCAGGAGCCAGCGTCTGACTCTGCCCTTTGCTTTTCCTGGGCTCCTGCTCAGGGTTTGTGGGGCACAGGGAGACACAGACTGGCCTGAGCCCCTTCCAAACCCAGCAGCACTCCCTGGGGCTCCTGCCTTGCTCCTGTGAGTCGACAGCATCGGCTCCTCCTCTTCCTCGCATCCCGCTCTCTCCCGTGAGCTTCAGCACACATGAGGGGAGAGGTTCAGGCCATGAGGAAGAGCAACGAAAAACACTCTGAAGGCAAGAAGTGGCCACAGCAGTGTTGGGGAGTGGCTAAAGGATAGAGGACATGGATCTACAGAGCAGTTGCACGAGCAGATCCTGTTCTAACAAACTTAGCGTAAGTAGCCAAACTAGGCCGCGGTAGAAGCTGCTGATTGCAGCAGAACTGGCAAGGACACCGTGACCTTGACAGAGCATTGTAACAACTTTGAGGAGGAGGGCTATGCAAATGTGACCTTTAGCGCTTAAGCCAATCAATAAGTGACTAGTAGACATAATTATTGTTATCTGTATAAATATGTGTACCCTGGACCAATAAAGTGAACTATGCTCTATCACTCACATTGAGTCATCTCAGCTTGTTCTTCCGCTGCTCGCAAGCTTTGTTTTGGAAGACATCAGATTTGGAATGTTTAAGGAAGCTGTAACTACTCCCGGGCTGGGAGGGGGGGCACGGCCCGGTGGCGGGCGCAGACAGGATTGGGGATTAGGGATTCCTACCCTAAGCCTAACCCTAACCCCTAACCCTAAGCCTAACTCTAACTTTACCCTAATTGTTACTGTAACTGTACTGAATGTATCCGTAATAGTCATGGCTAACTGTACTCCTAACTGTTATGATTGTCACCTGTCACCCCTCACCGCTCACTGTAAGCACTGCAGCTTGTGATCCTATAAGCCTGTCAGCTCTTAACGCATTGATTCTGTAGTGTGTATTGTAGTTTGTAATGTAATCTGTATTGTTGTCTGTATTGTAAAATGATTTTTGTCTTCTAATGTTTGTGTGTGAGTCTGAGTGTGTATAATGTAATGGTAATTAGAGTAGTCTTAGTGCCTGTAAGAGTAATGATTGTATCTACTCATTTTGTGTCTTTTTTTTGTTTCTTGTTTTGGTTAATTTGTGTATGATATTCAGTGTTGTGTAGTTGTGTTTTTATAATTTTTTGTTATGTTCTTGATGAATTTTGTGATTTGTATTGGGAGTTGTTTTATGTTTAGGGTGGGCAAAGAAATAAATTTTGTCTAATTTGCATATTTAATGAGCTCATTTACATAATTAGCTTGTGATTTGCGTGACCAGGGGAGTACTCCCTAATTAATCAACCCAACTAACAATAACATTAATTAGGGAGTACTCCCCTGGTTATGCAAATGTCATGGGTTGGACATGCATGGTTTGTATATATAAATGAAAAATATATTACATATATAATTTTATAAAAAACAAAAATAATAAATCTGGTGCAGCAGTAGGGCTTTGGATGCTCAAGGGGAGTACTTGATTTCTTTAATTTTTTTTTTTTTTTTTTACTCCCCTTGAGCATCCAAAGCCCTACTGCTGCACCTCTAAAACCCAATACCTTTTAGTTAGTTGTAATTAAAAATGTCTACCTGACATCCAAAACAAACTCTACCATAACAGCACACTCAACCACATTCAACCTAAACTGTCACTCCACTCAAAGTCCAGGACACACACACAACACAAACAGAGACAAAGTCCAGCACGCAAACAAGACAGAGACAAAGTCCAGCACACACACACAAGACAGAGACAAAGTCCAGCACACACACACAAGACAGAGACAAAATCCTGGACACACACACAACACCAACAGAGACAAAGTCCAGCACACACACACAAGACAGACGGAGACAAAGCCCAGCACACACACAAGACAGACAGAGACAAAGTCCAGCACACACAGACAGAGACAAAGTCCAGCAGGCACACACACAGACAAAGACAAAGGCTGGCGCACGGTCACGATGCCCACGCTCTCACACTCTGGTACGTGCACCAAACGTCCAGCTGTCGCTCCGCTCGAACCGAAAAAAGACGCCGGACGACAAAAAGGTACGTCTGCTTTATTACCGTTGTGGTGGCCCTTAGGTAGGACCGACCTCTTCAAACCAAACATTACAACATCATAACCAACTATTTATTTAATCTAAGCCAACAGATTACAAACATGCTTTCTTTACACTGTTCCATGATTACAATTTCCATAACCTGAAAAACTCCTCCTTATTACAGCTTTTAAACAATGTATCACAATGCATAAGGCAACAGAGAACATCATCGCTTTGGGTGCGTGGCCATTACTGTGTTTCTCGCCCGAGGGCGAACCTTAAACGGACTCTCGGTTCCCACGTGCGTTTGACCGTGGGGGGGAACCGACTCCTCGCCCTTACGACTCTTTTACATGGTTTCGTCGTGAGTGACGAAACGTCCAAATATCAAACACGCACCTTTATTACATATTGGAGGTATTACAATGATTACACATTTGAGGTAGTGTCGAGGGTTAAGATTGCAGGGTGACAATAAAACCCTGGCAGATATATTGTTAACCTCCTCTCCCCCCCACTTCCCCCTTTTTCCCCCTCCCCACTCAGGACAGGCAATCGGGAGGGAAAGAAGAACAGAGAGAAGAGAGTTGGAAAAATTAAAGATGTTTTACTAATGCTACTAATAAGAATAGAGAAAATAATACAAAATATACAAAACCAATCTTGAAAGTCTCAGCAACTACAGAGCCGGCACCCAAAGTCCTGGCTTAGACTCTGCAACCAAGCGGAGCTGGATTCAGTCTCTCACTAGGCCTCAGTTCTCAGGGACGACCAGCAAGATCCTCTCCTAAGGTCGGCCATAAGCAGAAGAGCAAAAAGGCAAAAAGGGAAAAGGGACGAGATCCTTGTGATCTCCCACTTTTATATGAAGTATTCACGTGAATGGAATGTTATACACAGTTGGTCAGTTTCTTAGTCACTTGTTTCTCGTCGCCCCTCTCACGAGATGTCCATCCATGCTTATCAATAAGTTTGCATTCCATTGCTAGGTTTACCAAAACATGTGTCTGGTTCTCCAGGAAAATGCAGTTAATATGAAGGCTTTAGCTGACAGGCAAAATTCACTGAAAGAGAAACTTGTTTTTAACAAAACCAGGACAGGTAGTACAATTATAACACAACACAGAAAATCCAACTCATCTTTCTCAGATCCCATTACAGAGGATAACATGCTCCTATCACAACCCTGTCCCTGTCCTCGGCCCTTTACTCACCCTGCTCCTAGGCCGATTGCGACCGCCTTCCTGGGACCTTTCCCTAAACGGGCCTCCTGACAAGGACCGACCGTAGCCGCAATCCGGAACAGGTGTCGCCGGAAAGGCCGTTCCTGGGAGCCTCGACGATAACCCTGCCTCTGAAACCGCCGTCCCAGACTGACCTGAATCTGAACATTGGCAAGTAACTTGACCGCACTGAGCGCTATGGACCTGGGATAAAACACACTCCTCAGGGCGGTGGATGGACATGCGGGGAG
This sequence comes from Streptopelia decaocto, assembly GCF_964273445.1. Classification (NCBI taxonomy): domain Eukaryota; kingdom Metazoa; phylum Chordata; class Aves; order Columbiformes; family Columbidae; genus Streptopelia; species Streptopelia decaocto. The sequence goes on along the minus strand of NW_028115371.1, from coordinate 2,488 downwards.
GGAATCCCCTGGCTGCGGTTTTTGTAATCTATTTTAATTTCTTTTTTTTTCCTTTTCAGGTAAATTTAAAAAAACCTACAACCCCAAAACACAATCGTTCCAGATCACAGCCAAACCGCACCACTCGCTCGGATACCGAACCCACCGTGCGCTCCCTCGGCGGCCGTTCTCCCGGCTCGTGCCCTCGCCCCGTGTCTGCGTCGCCCCTCGGGAACGCCGTTCCCAGGAGCCTCTAAACGCTCCCTGCCTGCCAAAACCCCGGCCCGACGGGCACCCGCGTCCAAACCTTGGCGATGAACGTCGCCTCACGGAGCGGCCGGGACCGGGAAAAAAAAAAAAAAAACAAAAAAATCCCCCGGCTGGGTTTTTTTTATTCTATTTTAAACTTTAAATTGAGCTGAAAGGGAAAAACCATTAACCTGCAAAGAAACAAATACAGGACCAAAACACAATCGTTCCAACTCACACAGCTAACCATGCCACTCATACGCCTGCCGACACCGCCACACGCTCACACCGCAGCCGTTCTCTGCCCTTCTCCCCGTGTGCCGTGACCCCGTCTCCCCGTGGCCCCTCGGGAACGCCGTTCCCGGAAGCCTTGAAAATGACCCTGCCTGCCAAAACCCCGGCCCAACGGGCGCCCATGTCTGAACCTTGGCGATGAACGTTGCCTCGCGGAACGGCTGGGACCGGGGAAAAAAAAAACCCAGCTGGGGGAAAAAAAAAAAAAAAATCCCCCGGCTGGCGTTTTTTTATTGTATTTTAAATTAGACATTTACCTGAAAGGGAAAAACCATTAACCTGCCAGAACAAATAACTACAACCCCAAAACACAATATTACCACATCACACAACTCTAACACACCACTCATTTGCCTACCGACACCACCGCACCCATTCTCGGCCATTCTCCCCCTGGGCCTTCGCCCCGTCTCCGCATCGCCCCTCGGAAACGCCGTTCCCGGCGCCCTCTGAACTCGCCCCACCTGCCTAAACCCCGGTCCCGGCCAGACCTCCATCCGTACGTTGGTGACAAATGTCACCTCGCGGAGCCACCGGGACCAGGGGAAAAAAACCCGGATGGGGGGGTAAAACCCCCCACCTGGGGCTTTTTTAATTCTTTACCTTTGGAATTTACCTGAAAAGGAAAAAAAATTTACCCTCCAAGGACAAAGAACTAAAACCCCGAGCTGCGTTCACTCGAGGTTTCACGCAATCCCAACGTGCTGCGCGTCATCTACCGCACCGATCCTTTTAAGTACCTGTCTCAAGCTAATTGTCAGGAGAGGAAAACAGTTTGCACTTAATTCCCTGGCCATCCTTCATATAGTTCTTGACCATGGTGACCTATTCCTCCACGACTTCCCAATCGTGGCGGTTACCGCGAGTCTGTTCCTCTGAAGATCCGGAACTCGGATTCGCGCCGCGTCTCCGTCGCTGACCACCGCCGATGCCCGCGACCCTGCCAACGTCGCTTCCTCTCGGGTGACCGACTCGGGGTGCGGCCAACCAAGAGCGGCGTTGGATCGCTCCCGCTGTGACGTCGTGGAAAGTGATGGCGAGGGACGCTATTGCTTTCTAAGTGGACAAAATATGCTGATCAAAATCGGCTGGAACTTGATTCAGATTGATTTCTACGTGGACGGGAGATGCCAAAGGCTAGAGGGAGGCCTTTCTCTTGAGTCGTGAGGTTCAGAATGGACCCCCTTGCTTTCTAAACTCCAAGAGGGGAGTCTAGGTGCAGCTGGATCCAAACTTAGCCCCGCGCTGGATCTACAGTTTGGCTCCCGGACTCACAGGGGATACGGGAAACACCTAAGATATTGTATTTACATAAGGCCAAAGGATTGCACGTGTACACCTCATTCCTTATATCGCTCAGCCTGAATTTCAGAATTGCATCACTCTACACCTCGACGTCCCTACCTCCCTTCCAGGGGCGTGGGGATGGGTGGGTTGGGGTCTAAATTCCTTGGTCTATCAGGGAAAACTCTCAGGCAAAAACTGTGTAAAAAACTAACCAGACAGAACAGTACAGCGGGAAGGCTGACTGGAGCTGCTGCTTCTGCTAAAGTCCCAGCCGAGGATAGAAATCCCTGGGTATTTTTACCCTTACAAACTATTCACCCACCCCTCCACACTGTGATTTGGGCCAACAGCAATAGCTGAGTCTGTGGTCTTCTTGCTTCTCGGTGGATCCTTTGCGCTGACCTCACACCGGACTTGGCTCCGCTCAGCTGTAGATTTTGTTTACGGTCCGCAGGAGCTCCCTTCCGGCCTTGAATGTGGCGTTTTCACTGAAAGAAGCCTATTTCTTCACAAAAGTGTAAAGCGGGCCTTATCTCATGGGTGGGGATTAGGGTCTGTAGCTGCTTTTGTTACCATCAAAAAGGCTATAACTGAGTGTTACACAGCCTAACAAAATGCCTTTTTGTAAGTAAGTGACTCATATTGACAATGTGATCACCTGCAAGGAATAGAAAAAAAT
>NW_028115372.1:0-35206 GCF_964273445.1 Streptopelia decaocto | reverse complement strand
CATGTGGACATGGATTTTGAAAATTCTAGAGAGAATTTTTAAAGCTTCAACAGAATTTCAACAATTTTGAGAGGGATTTGAAAAGTTTCAATGGGAATGGGAAGAATTGGGACAAAAATTGGAAAATTTTTAAGGGACTTTGAAAAAATTTCAACTGGAATTTTAGCCATTTTTTGACGTGAAATTGTAAACATGTTGAAGTGGATTTTGAAAATTCTAGAGAGAATTTTAAAGCTTCAAGAGAATTTCAACAATTTTGAGAGGGATTTGAAAAGTTTCAATGGGAATGGGAAGAATTGGGACAAAAATTGGAAAATTTTTAAGGGACTTTGAAAAAATTTCAACTGGAATTTTAGCCATTTTTTGACGTGAAATTGTAAACATGTGGCCATGGATTTTGAAAATTCTAGAGAGAATTTTAAAAGCTTCAAGAGAATTTCAACAATTTTGAGAGGGATTTGAAAAGTTTCAATGGGAATGGGAAGAATTGGGACAAAAATTGGAAAATTTTTCAGGGACTTTGAAAACTTTCAACTGGAATTTTAGCCATTTTTGACGTGAAATTGTAAACATGTGGAAGTGGATTTTGAAAATTCTAGAGAGAATTTTAAAAGCTTCAACAGAATTTCAACAATTTTGAGAGGGATTTGAAAAGTTTCAATGGGAATGGGAAGAATTGGGACAAAAATTGGAAAATTTTTAAGGGACTTTTGAAAAAATTTCAACTGGAATTTTAGCAATTTTTTGACGTGAAATTGTAAACATGTGGACATGGATTTTGAAAATTCTAGAGAGAATTTTAAAAGCTTCAACAGAATTTCAACAATTTTGAGAGGGATTTGAAAAGTTTCAATGGGAATGGGAAGAATTGGGACAAAAATTGGAAAATTTTTAAGGGACTTTGAAAAAATTTCAACTGGAATTTTAGCCATTTTTTTAAGTGAAATTGTAAACATGTGGCCATGGATTTTGAAAATTCTAGAGAGAATTTTAAAAGCTTCAACAGAATTTCAACAATTTTGAGAGGGATTTGAAAAGTTTCAATGGGAAAGGGAAGAATTGGGACAAAAATTGGAAAATTTTTAAGGGACTTTGAAAAAATTTCAACTGGAATTTTAGCAATTTTTTGACGTGAAATTGTAAACATGTTGAAGTGGATTTTGAAAATTCTAGAGAGAATTTTAAAAGCTTCAAGAGAATTTCAACAATTTTGAGAGGGATTTGAAAAGTTTCAATGGGAATGGGAAGAATTGGGACAAAAATTGGAAAATTTTTCAGGGACTTTGAAAAAATTTCAACTGGAATTTTAGCCATTTTTTGACGTGAAATTGTAAACATGTGGCCATGGATTTTGAAAATTCTAGAGAGAATTTTAAAAGCTTCAAGAGAATTTCAACAATTTTGAGAGGGATTTGAAAAGTTTCAATGGGAATGGGAAGAATTGGGACAAAAATTGGAAAATTTTTCAGGGACTTTGAAAAAATTTCAACTGGAATTTTAGCCATTTTTTGACGTGAAATTGTAAACATGTGGAAGTGGATTTTGAAAATTCTAGAGAGAATTTTAAAAGCTTCAACAGAATTTCAACAATTTTGAGAGGGATTTGAAAAGTTTCAATGGGAACGGGAAGAATTGGGACAAAAATTGGAAAATTTTTAAGGGACTTTGAAAAAATTTCAACTGGAATTTTAGCCATTTTTTTACGTGAAATTGTAAACATGTGGACATGGATTTTGAAAATTCTAGAGAGAATTTTAAAAGCTTCAAGAGAATTTCAACAGTTTTGAGAGGGATTTGAAAAGTTTCAATGGGAATGGGAAGAATTGGGACAAAAATTGGAAAATTTTTAAGGGACTTTGAAAAAATTTCAACTGGAATTTTAGCCATTTTTTGACGTGAAATTGTAAACATGTGGACATGGATTTTGAAAATTCTAGAGAGAATTTTAAAAGCTTCAACAGAATTTCAACAATTTTGAGAGGGATTTGAAAAGTTTCAATGGGAATGGGAAGAATTGGGACAAAAATTGGAAAATTTTTAAGGGACTTTGAAAAAATTTCAACTGGAATTTTAGCCATTTTTTGACGTGAAATTGTAAACATGTGGACATGGATTTTGAAAATTCTAGAGAGAATTTTAAAAGCTTCAACAGAATTTCAACAATTTTGAGAGGGATTTGAAAAGTTTCAATGGGAATGGGAAGAATTGGGACAAAAATTGGAAAATTTTTCAGGGACTTTGAAAAAATTTCAACTGGAATTTTAGCCATTTTGTTACGTGAAATTGTAAACATGTGGACATGGATTTTGAAAATTCTAGAGAGAATTTTTAAAGCTTCAAGAGAATTTCAACAATTTTGAGAGGGATTTGAAAAAGTTTCAATGGGAATGGGAAGAATTGGGACAAAAATTGGAAAATTTTTAAGGGACTTTGAAAAAATTTCAACTGGAATTTTAGCCATTTTTTGACGTGAAATTTGTAAACATGTGGCCATGGATTTTGAAAATTCTAGAGAGAATTTTAAAAGCTTTAACAGAATTTCTACAATTTTGAGAGGGATTTGAAAAGTTTCAATGGGAAAGGGAAGAATTGGGACAAAAATTGGAAAATTTTTAAGGGACTTTGAAAAAATTTCAACTGGAATTTTAGCAATTTTTTGACGTGAAATTGTAAACATGTTGAAGTGGATTTTGAAAATTCTAGAGAGAATTTTAAAAGCTTCAAGAGAATTTCAACAATTTTGAGAGGGATTTGAAAAGTTTCAATGGGAATGGGAAGAATTGGGACAAAAATTGGAAAATTTTTAAGGGACTTTGAAAAAATTTCAACTGGAATTTTAGCCATTTTTTGACGTGAAATTGTGAACATGTGGACATGGATTTTGAAAATTCTAGAGAGAATTTTAAAAGCTTCAACAGAATTTCAACACTTTTGAGAGGGATTTGAAAAGTTTCAATGGGAATGGGAAGAATTGGGACAAAAATTGGAAAATTTTTAAGGGACTTTGAAAAAATTTCAACTGGAATTTTAGCAATTTTTTGATGTGAAATTGTAAACATGTGGACATGGATTTTGAAAATTCTAGAGAGAATTTAAAAGCTTCAAAGAGAATTTCAACAATTTTGAGAGGGATTTGAAAAGTTTCAATGGGAATGGGAAGAATTGGGACAAAAATTGGAAAATTTTTCAGGGACTTTGAAAAAAGTTCAACTGGAATTTTAGCATTTTTTTATGTGAAATTGTAAACATGTGGACATGGATTTTGAAAATTCTAGAGAGAATTTTTAAAGCTTCAACAGAATTTCAACAATTTTGAGAGGGATTTGAAAAGTTTCAATGGGAATGGGAAGAATTGGGACAAAAATTGGAAAATTTTTAAGGGACTTTGAAAAAATTTCAACTGGAATTTTAGCCATTTTTTGACGTGAAATTGTAAACATGTTGAAGTGGATTTTGAAAATTCTAGAGAGAATTTTAAAAGCTTCAAGAGAATTTCAACAATTTTGAGAGGGATTTGAAAAGTTTCAATGGGAATGGGAAGAATTGGGACAAAAATTGGAAAATTTTTCAGGGACTTTGAAAAAATTTCAACTGGAATTTTAGCCATTTTTTGACGTGAAATTGTAAACATGTGGCCATGGATTTTGAAAATTCTAGAGAGAATTTTAAAAGCTTCAAGAGAATTTCAACAATTTTGAGAGGGATTTGAAAAGTTTCAATGGGAATGGGAAGAATTGGGACAAAAATTGGAAAATTTTTCAGGGACTTTGAAAAACTTTCAACTGGAATTTTAGCAATTTTTTGACGTGAAATTGTAAACATGTGGAAGTGGATTTTGAAAATTCTAGAGAGAATTTTAAAAGCTTCAACAGAATTTCAACAATTTTGAGAGGATTTGAAAAGTTTCAATGGGAATGGGAAGAATTGGGACAAAAATTGGAAAATTTTTCAGGGACTTTGAAAAAATTTCAACTGGAATTTTAGCAATTTTTTGACGTGAAATTGTAAACATGTGGACATGGATTTTGAAAATTCTAGAGAGAATTTTAAAAGCTTCAACAGAATTTCAACAATTTTGAGAGGGATTTGAAAAGTTTCAATGGGAATGGGAAGAATTGGGACAAAAATTGGAAAATTTTTAAGGGACTTTGAAAAAATTTCAACTGGAATTTTAGCCATTTTTTTAAGTGAAATTGTAAACATGTGGACATGGATTTTGAAAATTCTAGAGAGAATTTTAAAAGCTTCAACAGAATTTCAACAATTTTGAGAGGGATTTGAAAAGTTTCAATGGGAAAGGGAAGAATTGGGACAAAAATTGGAAAATTTTTAAGGGACTTTGAAAAAATTTCAACTGGAATTTTAGCAATTTTTTGACGTGAAATTGTAAACATGTTGAAGTGGATTTTGAAAATTCTAGAGAGAATTTTAAAAGCTTCAAGAGAATTTCAACAATTTTGAGAGGGATTTGAAAAGTTTCAATGGGAATGGGAAGAATTGGGACAAAAATTGGAAAATTTTTCAGGGACTTTGAAAAAATTTCAACTGGAATTTTAGCCATTTTTTTGACGTGAAATTGTAAACATGTGGCCATGGATTTTGAAAATTCTAGAGAGAATTTTAAAAGCTTCAAGAGAATTTCAACAATTTTGAGAGGGATTTGAAAAGTTTCAATGGGAATGGGAAGAATTGGGACAAAAATTGGAAAATTTTTAAGGGACTTTGAAAAAATTTCAACTGGAATTTTAGCATTTTTTTTACGTGAAATTGTAAACATGTGGACATGGATTTTGAAAATTCTAGAGAGAATTTTAAAAGCTTCAACAGAATTTCAACAATTTTGAGAGGGATTTGAAAAGTTTCAATGGGAATGGGAAGAATTGGGACAAAAATTGGAAAATTTTTAAGGGACTTTGAAAAAATTTCAACTGGAATTTTAGCAATTTTTTGACGTGAAATTGTAAACATGTGGAAGTGGATTTTGAAAATTCTAGAGAGAATTTTAAAAGCTTCAACAGAATTTCAACAATTTTGAGAGGGATTTGAAAAGTTTCAATGGGAATGGGAAGAATTGGGACAAAAATTGGAAAATTTTTCAGGGACTTTGAAAAAATTTCAACTGGAATTTTAGCCATTTTTTTTACGTGAAATTGTAAACATGTGGACATGGATTTTGAAAATTCTAGAGAGAATTTTAAAAGCTTCAACAGAATTTCAACAATTTTGAGAGGGATTTGAAAAGTTTCAATGGGAATGGGAAGAATTGGGACAAAAATTGGAAAATTTTTAAGGGACTTTGAAAAAATTTCAACTGGAATTTTAGCCATTTTTTTATGTGAAATTGTAAACATGTGGCCATGGATTTTGAAAATTCTAGAGAGAATTTTAAAAGCTTCAAGAGAATTTCAACAATTTTGAGAGGGATTTGAAAAGTTTCAATGGGAATGGGAAGAATTGGGACAAAAATTGGAAAATTTTTCAGGGACTTTGAAAAAATTTCAACTGGAATTTTAGCCATTTTTTGACGTGAAATTGTAAACATGTGGACATGGATTTTGAAAATTCTAGAGAGAATTTTAAAAGGTTCAAGAGAATTTCAACAATTTTGAGAGGGATTTGAAAAGTTTCAATGGGAATGGGAAGAATTGGGACAAAAATTGGAAAATTTTTAAGGGACTTTGAAAAATTTCAACTGGAATTTTAGCCATTTTGTTACGTGAAATTGTAAACATGTGGACATGGATTTTGAAAATTCTAGAGAGAATTTTAAAAGCTTCAAGAGAATTTCAAGAATTTTGAGAGGGATTTGAAAAGTTTCAATGGGAATGGGAAGAATTGGGACAAAAATTGGAAAATTTTTAAGGGACTTTGAAAAAATTTCAACTGGAATTTTAGCAATTTTTTGACGTGAAATTGTAAACATGTGGACATGGATTTTGAAAATTCTAGAGAGAATTTAAAAGCTTCAAGAGAATTTCAACAATTTTGAGAGGGATTTGAAAAGTTTCAATGGGAATGGGAAGAATTGGGACAAAAATTGGAAAATTTTTCAGGGACTTTGAAAAAATTTCAACTGGAATTTTAGCCATTTTTTGACGTGAAATTGTAAACATGTGGACATGGATTTTGAAAATTCTAGAGAGAATTTTAAAAGCTTCAACAGAATTTCAACACTTTTGAGAGGGATTTGAAAAGTTTCAATGGGAATGGGAAGAATTGGGACAAAAATTGGAAAATTTTTAAGGGACTTTGAAAAAATTTCAACTGGAATTTTAGCCATTTTTTGACGTGAAATTGTAAACATGTGGACATGGATTTTGAAAATTCTAGAGAGAATTTTAAAAGCTTCAACAGAATTTCAACACTTTTGAGAGGGATTTGAAAAGTTTCAATGGGAATGGGAAGAATTGGGACAAAAATTGGAAAATTTTTAAGGGACTTTGAAAAAATTTCAACTGGAATTTTAGCAATTTTTTTATGTGAAATTGTAAACATGTGGCCATGGATTTTGAAAATTCTAGAGAGAATTTTAAAAGCTTCAAGAGAATTTCAACAATTTTGAGAGGGATTTGAAAGTTTCAATGGGAAAGGGAAGAATTGGGACAAAAATTGGAAAATTTTTAAGGGACTTTGAAAAAATTTCAACTGGAATTTTAGCAATTTTTTTATGTGAAATTGTAAACATGTGGCCATGGATTTTGAAATTCTAGAGAGAATTTTAAAAGCTTCAACAGAATTTCAACACTTTTGAGAGGGATTTGAAAAGTTTCAATGGGAATGGGAAGAATTGGGACAAAAATTGGAAAATTTTTAAGGGACTTTGAAAAAATTTCAACTGGAATTTTAGCCATTTTTTGACGTGAAATTGTAAACATGTGGACATGGATTTTGAAAATTCTAGAGAGAATTTTAAAAGCTTCAACAGAATTTCAACACTTTTGAGAGGGATTTGAAAAGTTTCAATGGAATGGGAAGAATTGGGACAAAATTGGAAAATTTTTAAGGGACTTTGAAAAAAATTTCAACTGGAATTTTAGCCATTTTTTGACGTGAAATTGTAAACATGTGGCCATGGATTTTGAAAATTCTAGAGAGAATTTTAAAAGCTTCAAGAGAATTTCAACAATTTTGAGAGGGATTTGAAAAGTTTCAATGGGAATGGGAAGAATTGGGACAAAAATTGGAAAATTTTTAAGGGACTTTGAAAAAATTTCAACTGGAATTTTAGCAATTTTTTGACGTGAAATTGTAAACATGTGGAAGTGGATTTTGAAAATTCTAGAGAGAATTTTAAAAGCTTCAACAGAATTTCAACAATTTTGAGAGGGATTTGAAAAGTTTCAATGGGAATGGGAAGAATTGGGACAAAAATTGGAAAATTTTTAAGGGACTTTGAAAAAATTTCAACTGGAATTTTAGCCATTTTTTGACGTGAAATTGTAAACATGTGGACATGGATTTTGAAAATTCTAGAGAGAATTTTAAAAGCTTCAACAGAATTTCAACAATTTTGAGAGGGATTTGAAGAATGGGAAGAATTGGGACAAAAATTGGAAAATTTTTCAGGGACTTTGAAAAAATTTCAACTGGAATTTTAGCCATTTTTTTAAGTGAAATTGTAAACATGTGGCCATGGATTTTGAAAATTCTAGAGAGAATTTTAAAAGCTTCAACAGAATTTCAACCATTTTGAGAGGGATTTGAAAAGTTTCAATGGGAAAGGGAAGAATTGGGACAAAAATTGGAAAATTGTTAAAAGACTTTGAAAAAATTTCAACTGGAATTTTAGCCATTTTTTGACGTGAAATTGTAAACATGTTGAAGTGGATTTTGAAAATTCTAGAGAGAATTTTAAAAGCTTCAAGAGAATTTCAACAATTTTGAGAGGGATTTGAAAAGTTTCAATGGGAATGGGAAGAATTGGGACAAAAATTGGAAAATTTTTCAGGGACTTTGAAAAAATTTCAACTGGAATTTTAGCCATTTTGTTACGTGAAATTGTAAACATGTGGACATGGATTTTGAAAATTCTAGAGAGAATTTTTAAAGCTTCAAGAGAATTTCAACAATTTTGAGAGGGATTTGAAAAGTTTCAATGGGAATGGGAAGAATTGGGACAAAAATTGGAAAATTTTTAAGGGACTTTGAAAAAATTTCAACTGGAATTTTAGCCATTTTTTGACGTGAAATTGTAAACATGTGGCCATGGATTTTGAAAATTCTAGAGAGAATTTTAAAAGCTTTAACAGAATTTCTACAATTTTGAGAGGGATTTGAAAAGTTTCAATGGGAAAGGGAAGAATTGGGACAAAAATTGGAAAATTTTTAAGGGACTTTGAAAAAATTTCAACTGGAATTTTAGCAATTTTTTGACGTGAAATTGTAAACATGTTGAAGTGGATTTTGAAAATTCTAGAGAGAATTTTAAAAGCTTCAAGAGAATTTCAACAATTTTGAGAGGGATTTGAAAAGTTTCAATGGGAATGGGAAGAATTGGGACAAAAATTGGAAAATTTTTCAGGGACTTTGAAAAAATTTCAACTGGAATTTTAGCCATTTTTTGACGTGAAATTGTGAACATGTGGACATGGATTTTGAAAATTCTAGAGAGAATTTTAAAAGCTTCAACAGAATTTCAACACTTTTGAGAGGGATTTGAAAAGTTTCAATGGGAATGGGAAGAATTGGGACAAAAATTGGAAAATTTTTCAGGGACTTTGAAAAAAGTTCAACTGGAATTTTAGCATTTTTTTATGTGAAATTGTAAACATGTGGACATGGATTTTGAAAATTCTAGAGAGAATTTTTAAAGCTTCAACAGAATTTCAACAATTTTGAGAGGGATTTGAAAAGTTTCAATGGGAATGGGAAGAATTGGGACAAAAATTGGAAAATTTTTAAGGGACTTTGAAAAAATTTCAACTGGAATTTTAGCCATTTTTTGACGTGAAATTGTAAACATGTTGAAGTGGATTTTGAAAATTCTAGAGAGAATTTTAAAAGCTTCAAGAGAATTTCAACAATTTTGAGAGGGATTTGAAAAGTTTCAATGGGAATGGGAAGAATTGGGACAAAAATTGGAAAATTTTTCAGGGACTTTGAAAAAATTTCAACTGGAATTTTAGCCATTTTTTGACGTGAAATTGTAAACATGTGGCCATGGATTTTGAAAATTCTAGAGAGAATTTTAAAAGCTTCAAGAGAATTTCAACAATTTTGAGAGGGATTTGAAAAGTTTCAATGGGAATGGGAAGAATTGGGACAAAAATTGGAAAATTTTTCAGGGACTTTGAAAAACTTTCAACTGGAATTTTAGCCATTTTTTGACGTGAAATTGTAAACATGTGGAAGTGGATTTTGAAAATTCTAGAGAGAATTTTAAAAGCTTCAACAGAATTTCAACAATTTTGAGAGGGATTTGAAAAGTTTCAATGGGAATGGGAAGAATTGGGACAAAAATTGGAAAATTTTTAAGGGACTTTGAAAAAATTTCAACTGGAATTTTAGCCATTTTTTGACGTGAAATTGTAAACATGTGGACATGGATTTTGAAAATTCTAGAGAGAATTTTAAAAGCTTCAAGAGAATTTCAACAATTTTGAGAGGGATTTGAAAAGTTTCAATGGGAAAGGGAAGAATTGGGACAAAAATTGGAAAATTTTTAAGGGACTTTGAAAAAATTTCAACTGGAATTTTAGCAATTTTTTGACGTGAAATTGTAAACATGTTGAAGTGGATTTTGAAAATTCTAGAGAGAATTTTAAAAGCTTCAAGAGAATTTCAACAATTTTGAGAGGGATTTGAAAAGTTTCAATGGGAATGGGAAGAATTGGGACAAAAATTGGAAAATTTTTCAGGGACTTTGAAAAAATTTCAACTGGAATTTTAGCCATTTTTTGACGTGAAATTGTAAACATGTGGCCATGGATTTTGAAAATTCTAGAGAGAATTTTAAAAGCTTCAAGAGAATTTCAACAATTTTGAGAGGGATTTGAAAAGTTTCAATGGGAATGGGAAGAATTGGGACAAAAATTGGAAAATTTTTCAGGGACTTTGAAAAAATTTCAACTGGAATTTTAGCCATTTTTTGACGTGAAATTGTAAACATGTGGAAGTGGATTTTGAAAATTCTAGAGAGAATTTTAAAAGCTTCAACAGAATTTCAACAATTTTGAGAGGGATTTGAAAAGTTTCAATGGGAACGGGAAGAATTGGGACAAAAATTGGAAAATTTTTAAGGGACTTTGAAAAAATTTCAACTGGAATTTTAGCCATTTTTTTACGTGAAATTGTAAACATGTGGACATGGATTTTGAAAATTATAGAGAGAATTTTAAAAGCTTCAAGAGAATTTCAACAGTTTTGAGAGGGATTTGAAAAGTTTCAATGGGAATGGGAAGAATTGGGACAAAAATTGGAAAATTTTTAAGGGACTTTGAAAAAATTTCAACTGGAATTTTAGCCATTTTTTGACGTGAAATTGTAAACATGTGGACATGGATTTTGAAAATTCTAGAGAGAATTTTAAAAGCTTCAACAGAATTTCAACAATTTTGAGAGGGATTTGAAAAGTTTCAATGGGAATGGGAAGAATTGGGACAAAAATTGGAAAATTTTTAAGGGACTTTGAAAAAATTTCAACTGGAATTTTAGCCATTTTTTGACGTGAAATTGTAAACATGTGGACATGGATTTTGAAAATTCTAGAGAGAATTTTAAAAGCTTCAACAGAATTTCAACAATTTTGAGAGGGATTTGAAAAGTTTCAATGGGAATGGGAAGAATTGGGACAAAAATTGGAAAATTTTTCAGGGACTTTGAAAAAATTTCAACTGGAATTTTAGCCATTTTGTTACGTGAAATTGTAAACATGTGGACATGGATTTTGAAAATTCTAGAGAGAATTTTTAAAGCTTCAAGAGAATTTCAACAATTTTGAGAGGGATTTGAAAAGTTTCAATGGGAATGGGAAGAATTGGGACAAAAATTGGAAAATTTTTAAGGGACTTTGAAAAAATTTCAACTGGAATTTTAGCCATTTTTTGACGTGAAATTGTAAACATGTGGCCATGGATTTTGAAAATTCTAGAGAGAATTTTAAAAGCTTTAACAGAATTTCTACAATTTTGAGAGGGATTTGAAAAGTTTCAATGGGAAAGGGAAGAATTGGGACAAAAATTGGAAAATTTTTAAGGGACTTTGAAAAAATTTCAACTGGAATTTTAGCAATTTTTTGACGTGAAATTGTAAACATGTTGAAGTGGATTTTGAAAATTCTAGAGAGAATTTTAAAAGCTTCAAGAGAATTTCAACAATTTTGAGAGGGATTTGAAAAGTTTCAATGGGAATGGGAAGAATTGGGACAAAAATTGGAAAATTTTTCAGGGACTTTGAAAAAATTTCAACTGGAATTTTAGCCATTTTTTGACGTGAAATTGTGAACATGTGGACATGGATTTTGAAAATTCTAGAGAGAATTTTAAAAGCTTCAACAGAATTTCAACAATTTTGAGAGGGATTTGAAAAGTTTCAATGGGAAAGGGAAGAATTGGGACAAAAATTGGAAAATTTTTAAGGGACTTTGAAAAAATTTCAACTGGAATTTTAGCAATTTTTTTATGTGAAATTGTAAACATGTGGCCATGGATTTTGAAAATTCTAGAGAGAATTTTAAAAGCTTCAACAGAATTTCAACACTTTTGAGAGGGATTTGAAAAGTTTCAATGGGAATGGGAAGAATTGGGACAAAAATTGGAAAATTTTTAAGGGACTTTGAAAAAATTTCAACTGGAATTTTAGCCATTTTTTGACGTGAAATTGTAAACATGTGGACATGGATTTTGAAAATTCTAGAGAGAATTTTAAAAGCTTCAACAGAATTTCAACACTTTTGAGAGGGATTTGAAAAGTTTCAATGGGAATGGGAAGAATTGGGACAAAAATTGGAAAATTTTTCAGGGGACTTTGAAAAAGTTCAACTGGAATTTTAGCATTTTTTTATGTGAAATTGTAAACATGTGGACATGGATTTTGAAAATTCTAGAGAGAATTTTTAAAGCTTCAACAGAATTTCAACAATTTTGAGAGGGATTTGAAAAGTTTCAATGGGAATGGGAAGAATTGGGACAAAAATTGGAAAATTTTTAAGGGACTTTGAAAAAATTTCAACTGGAATTTTAGCCATTTTTTGACGTGAAATTGTAAACATGTTGAAGTGGATTTTGAAAATTCTAGAGAGAATTTTAAAAGCTTCAAGAGAATTTCAACAATTTTGAGAGGGATTTGAAAAGTTTCAATGGGAATGGGAAGAATTGGGACAAAAATTGGAAAATTTTTCAGGGACTTTGAAAAACTTTCAACTGGAATTTTAGCCATTTTTTGACGTGAAATTGTAAACATGTGGAAGTGGATTTTGAAAATTCTAGAGAGAATTTTAAAAGCTTCAACAGAATTTCAACAATTTTGAGAGGGATTTGAAAAGTTTCAATGGGAATGGGAAGAATTGGGACAAAAATTGGAAAATTTTTAAGGGACTTTGAAAAAATTTCAACTGGAATTTTAGCAATTTTTTGACGTGAAATTGTAAACATGTGGACATGGATTTTGAAAATTCTAGAGAGAATTTTAAAAGCTTCAAGAGAATTTCAACAATTTTGAGAGGGATTTGAAAAGTTTCAATGGGAATGGGAAGAATTGGGACAAAAATTGGAAAATTTTTAAGGGACTTTGAAAAAATTTCAACTGGAATTTTAGCCATTTTTTTAAGTGAAATTGTAAACATGTGGACATGGATTTTGAAAATTCTAGAGAGAATTTTAAAAGCTTCAACAGAATTTCAACAATTTTGAGAGGGATTTGAAAAGTTTCAATGGGAAAGGGAAGAATTGGGACAAAAATTGGAAAATTTTTAAGGGACTTTGAAAAAATTTCAACTGGAATTTTAGCAATTTTTTGACGTGAAATTGTAAACATGTTGAAGTGGATTTTGAAAATTCTAGAGAGAATTTTAAAAGCTTCAAGAGAATTTCAACAATTTTGAGAGGGATTTGAAAAGTTTCAATGGGAATGGGAAGAATTGGGACAAAAATTGGAAAATTTTTCAGGGACTTTGAAAAAATTTCAACTGGAATTTTAGCCATTTTTTGACGTGAAATTGTAAACATGTGGCCATGGATTTTGAAAATTCTAGAGAGAATTTTAAAAGCTTCAAGAGAATTTCAACAATTTTGAGAGGGATTTGAAAAGTTTCAATGGGAATGGGAAGAATTGGGACAAAAATTGGAAAATTTTTAAGGGACTTTGAAAAAATTTCAACTGGAATTTTAGCCATTTTTTGACGTGAAATTGTAAACATGTGGAAGTGGATTTGAAAATTCTAGAGAGAATTTTAAAAGCTTCAACAGAATTTCAACAATTTTGAGAGGGATTTGAAAAGTTTCAATGGGAACGGGAAGAATTGGGACAAAAATTGGAAAATTTTTAAGGGACTTTGAAAAAATTTCAACTGGAATTTTAGCCATTTTTTTACGTGAAATTGTAAACATGTGGACATGGATTTTGAAAATTCTAGAGAGAATTTTAAAAGCTTCAAGAGAATTTCAACAGTTTTGAGAGGGATTTGAAAAGTTTCAATGGGAATGGGAAGAATTGGGACAAAAATTGGAAAATTTTTAAGGGACTTTGAAAAAATTTCAACTGGAATTTTAGCCATTTTTTGACGTGAAATTGTAAACATGTGGGCATGGATTTTGAAAATTCTAGAGAGAATTTTAAAAGCTTCAACAGAATTTCAACAATTTTGAGAGGGATTTGAAAAGTTTCAATGGGAATGGGAAGAATTGGGACAAAAATTGGAAAATTTTTAAGGGACTTTGAAAAAATTTCAACTGGAATTTTAGCCATTTTTTGACGTGAAATTGTAAACATGTGGACATGGATTTTGAAAATTCTAGAGAGAATTTTAAAAGCTTCAACAGAATTTCAACAATTTTGAGAGGGATTTGAAAAGTTTCAATGGGAATGGGAAGAATTGGGACAAAAATTGGAAAATTTTTCAGGGACTTTGAAAAAATTTCAACTGGAATTTTAGCCATTTTTTTACGTGAAATTGTAAACATGTGGACATGGATTTTGAAAATTCTAGAGAGAATTTTAAAAGCTTCAAGAGAATTTCAACAGTTTTGAGAGGGATTTGAAAAGTTTCAATGGGAATGGGAAGAATTGGGACAAAAATTGGAAAATTTTTAAGGGACTTTGAAAAAATTTCAACTGGAATTTTAGCCATTTTTTGACGTGAAATTGTAAACATGTGGACATGGATTTTGAAAATTCTAGAGAGAATTTTAAAAGCTTCAACAGAATTTCAACAATTTTGAGAGGGATTTGAAAAGTTTCAATGGGAATGGGAAGAATTGGGACAAAAATTGGAAAATTTTTAAGGGACTTTGAAAAAATTTCTACTGGAATTTTAGCCATTTTTTGACGTGAAATTGTAAACATGTGGACATGGATTTTGAAAATTCTAGAGAGAATTTTAAAAGCTTCAACAGAATTTCAACAATTTTGAGAGGGATTTGAAAAGTTTCAATGGGAAAGGGAAGAATTGGGACAAAAATTGGAAAATTTTTAAGGGACTTTGAAAAAATTTCAACTGGAATTTTAGCAATTTTTTGACGTGAAATTGTAAACATGTTGAAGTGGATTTTGAAAATTCTAGAGAGAATTTTAAAAGCTTCAAGAGAATTTCAACAATTTTGAGAGGGATTTGAAAAGTTTCAATGGGAATGGGAAGAATTGGGACAAAAATTGGAAAATTTTTCAGGGACTTTGAAAAAATTTCAACTGGAATTTTAGCCATTTTTTGACGTGAAATTGTGAACATGTGGACATGGATTTTGAAAATTCTAGAGAGAATTTTAAAAGCTTCAACAGAATTTCAACAATTTTGAGAGGGATTTGAAAAGTTTCAATGGGAAAGGGAAGAATTGGGACAAAAATTGGAAAATTTTTAAGGGACTTTGAAAAAATTTCAACTGGAATTTTAGCCATTTTTTGACGTGAAATTGTAAACATGTGGCCATGGATTTTGAAAATTCTAGAGAGAATTTTAAAAGCTTTAACAGAATTTCTACAATTTTGAGAGGGATTTGAAAAGTTTCAATGGGAATGGGAAGAATTGGGACAAAAATTGGAAAATTTTTCAGGGACTTTGAAAAACTTTCAACTGGAATTTTAGCCATTTTTTGACGTGAAATTGTAAACATGTGGAAGTGGATTTTGAAAATTCTAGAGAGAATTTTAAAAGCTTCAACAGAATTTCAACAATTTTGAGAGGGATTTGAAAAGTTTCAATGGGAATGGGAAGAATTGGGACAAAAATTGGAAAATTTTTAAGGGACTTTGAAAAAATTTCAACTGGAATTTTAGCAATTTTTTGACGTGAAATTGTAAACATGTGGACATGGATTTTGAAAATTCTAGAGAGAATTTTAAAAGCTTCAAGAGAATTTCAACAATTTTGAGAGGGATTTGAAAAGTTTCAATGGGAATGGGAAGAATTGGGACAAAAATTGGAAAATTTTTAAGGGACTTTGAAAAAATTTCAACTGGAATTTTAGCCATTTTTTTAAGTGAAATTGTAAACATGTGGACATGGATTTTGAAAATTCTAGAGAGAATTTTAAAAGCTTCAACAGAATTTCAACAATTTTGAGAGGGATTTGAAAAGTTTCAATGGGAAAGGGAAGAATTGGGACAAAAATTGGAAAATTTTTAAGGGACTTTGAAAAAATTTCAACTGGAATTTTAGCAATTTTTTGACGTGAAATTGTAAACATGTTGAAGTGGATTTTGAAAATTCTAGAGAGAATTTTAAAAGCTTCAAGAGAATTTCAACAATTTTGAGAGGGATTTGAAAAGTTTCAATGGGAAAGGGAAGAATTGGGACAAAAATTGGAAAATTTTTCAGGGACTTTGAAAAAATTTCAACTGGAATTTTAGCCATTTTTTGACGTGAAATTGTAAACATGTGGCCATGGATTTTGAAAATTCTAGAGAGAATTTTAAAAGCTTCAAGAGAATTTCAACAATTTTGAGAGGGATTTGAAAAGTTTCAATGGGAATGGGAAGAATTGGGACAAAAATTGGAAAATTTTTCAGGGACTTTGAAAAAATTTCAACTGGAATTTTAGCCATTTTTTGACGTGAAATTGTAAACATGTGGAAGTGGATTTTGAAAATTCTAGAGAGAATTTTAAAAGCTTCAACAGAATTTCAACAATTTTGAGAGGGATTTGAAAAGTTTCAATGGGAACGGGAAGAATTGGGACAAAAATTGGAAAATTTTTAAGGGACTTTGAAAAAATTTCAACTGGAATTTTAGCCATTTTTTTACGTGAAATTGTAAACATGTGGACATGGATTTTGAAAATTCTAGAGAGAATTTTAAAAGCTTCAAGAGAATTTCAACAGTTTTGAGAGGGATTTGAAAAGTTTCAATGGGAATGGGAAGAATTGGGACAAAAATTGGAAAATTTTTAAGGGACTTTGAAAAAATTTCAACTGGAATTTTAGCCATTTTTTGACGTGAAATTGTAAACATGTGGACATGGATTTTGAAAATTCTAGAGAGAATTTTAAAAGCTTCAACAGAATTTCAACAATTTTGAGAGGGATTTGAAAAGTTTCAATGGGAATGGGAAGAATTGGGACAAAAATTGGAAAATTTTTAAGGGACTTTGAAAAAATTTCAACTGGAATTTTAGCCATTTTTTGACGTGAAATTGTAAACATGTGGACATGGATTTTGAAAATTCTAGAGAGAATTTTAAAAGCTTCAACAGAATTTCAACAATTTTGAGAGGGATTTGAAAAGTTTCAATGGGAATGGGAAGAATTGGGACAAAAATTGGAAAATTTTTCAGGGACTTTGAAAAAATTTCAACTGGAATTTTAGCCATTTTGTTACGTGAAATTGTAAACATGTGGACATGGATTTTGAAAATTCTAGAGAGAATTTTTAAAGCTTCAAGAGAATTTCAACAATTTTGAGAGGGATTTGAAAAGTTTCAATGGGAATGGGAAGAATTGGGACAAAAATTGGAAAATTTTTAAGGGACTTTGAAAAAATTTCAACTGGAATTTTAGCCATTTTTTGACGTGAAATTGTAAACATGTGGCCATGGATTTTGAAAATTCTAGAGAGAATTTTAAAAGCTTTAACAGAATTTCTACAATTTTGAGAGGGATTTGAAAAGTTTCAATGGGAAAGGGAAGAATTGGGACAAAAATTGGAAAATTTTTAAGGGACTTTGAAAAAATTTCAACTGGAATTTTAGCAATTTTTTGACGTGAAATTGTAAACATGTTGAAGTGGATTTTGAAAATTCTAGAGAGAATTTTAAAAGCTTCAAGAGAATTTCAACAATTTTGAGAGGGAGTTGAAAAGTTTCAATGGGAATGGGAAGAATTGGGACAAAAATTGGAAAATTTTTCAGGGACTTTGAAAAAATTTCAACTGGAATTTTAGCCATTTTTTGACGTGAAATTGTGAACATGTGGACATGGATTTTGAAAATTCTAGAGAGAATTTTAAAAGCTTCAACAGAATTTCAACACTTTTGAGAGGGATTTGAAAAGTTTCAATGGGAAAGGGAAGAATTGGGACAAAAATTGGAAAATTTTTAAGGGACTTTGAAAAAATTTCAACTGGAATTTTAGCAATTTTTTGATGTGAAATTGTAAACATGTGGCCATGGATTTTGAAAATTCTAGAGAGAATTTTAAAAGCTTCAACAGAATTTCAACACTTTTGAGAGGGATTTGAAAAGTTTCAATGGGAATGGGAAGAATTGGGACAAAAATTGGAAAATTTTTAAGGGACTTTGAAAAAATTTCAACTGGAATTTTAGCCATTTTTTGACGTGAAATTGTAAACATGTGGACATGGATTTTGAAAATTCTAGAGAGAATTTTAAAAGCTTCAACAGAATTTCAACACTTTTGAGAGGGATTTGAAAAGTTTCAATGGGAATGGGAAGAATTGGGACAAAAATTGGAAAATTTTTAAGGGACTTTGAAAAAATTTCAACTGGAATTTTAGCCATTTTTTGACGTGAAATTGTAAACATGTGGCCATGGATTTTGAAAATTCTAGAGAGAATTTTAAAAGCTTCAAGAGAATTTCAACAATTTTGAGAGGGATTTGAAAAGTTTCAATGGGAATGGGAAGAATTGGGACAAAAATTGGAAAATTTTTAAGGGACTTTGAAAAAATTTCAACTGGAATTTTAGCAATTTTTTGACGTGAAATTGTAAACATGTGGAAGTGGATTTTGAAAATTCTAGAGAGAATTTTAAAAGCTTCAACAGAATTTCAACAATTTTGAGAGGGATTTGAAAAGTTTCAATGGGAATGGGAAGAATTGGGACAAAAATTGGAAAATTTTTAAGGGACTTTGAAAAAATTTCAACTGGAATTTTAGCCATTTTTTTAAGTGAAATTGTAAACATGTGGACATGGATTTTGAAAATTCTAGAGAGAATTTTAAAAGCTTCAAGAGAATTTCAACAATTTTGAGAGGGATTTGAAAAGTTTCAATGGGAATGGGAAGAATTGGGACAAAAATGGGAAAATTTTTAAGGGACTTTGAAAAAATTTCAACTGGAATTTTAGCCATTTTTTGACGTGAAATTGTAAACATGTTGAAGTGGATTTTGAAAATTCTAGAGAGAATTTTAAAAGCTTCAAGAGAATTTCAACAATTTTGAGAGGGATTTGAAAAGTTTCAATGGGAATGGGAAGAATTGGGACAAAAATTGGAAAATTTTTCAGGGACTTTGAAAAAATTTCAACTGGAATTTTAGCCATTTTTTGACGTGAAATTGTGAACATGTTGAAGTGGATTTTGAAAATTCTAGAGAGAATTTTAAAAGCTTCAACAGAATTTCAACAATTTTGAGAGGGATTTGAAAAGTTTCAATGGGAATGGGAAGAATTGGGACAAAAATTGGAAAATTTTTCAGGGACTTTGAAAAAAGTTCAACTGGAATTTTAGCATTTTTTTATGTGAAATTGTAAACATGTGGACATGGATTTTGAAAATTCTAGAGAGAATTTTTAAAGCTTCAACAGAATTTCAACAATTTTGAGAGGGATTTGAAAAGTTTCAATGGGAATGGGAAGAATTGGGACAAAAATTGGAAAATTTTTAAGGGACTTTGAAAAAATTTCAACTGGAATTTTAGCCATTTTTTGACGTGAAATTGTAAACATGTTGAAGTGGATTTTGAAAATTCTAGAGAGAATTTTAAAAGCTTCAAGAGAATTTCAACAATTTTGAGAGGGATTTGAAAAGTTTCAATGGGAATGGGAAGAATTGGGACAAAAATTGGAAAATTTTTCAGGGACTTTGAAAAAATTTCAACTGGAATTTTAGCCATTTTTTGACGTGAAATTGTAAACATGTGGCCATGGATTTTGAAAATTCTAGAGAGAATTTTAAAAGCTTCAAGAGAATTTCAACAATTTTGAGAGGGATTTGAAAAGTTTCAATGGGAATGGGAAGAATTGGGACAAAAATTGGAAAATTTTTCAGGGACTTTGAAAAACTTTCAACTGGAATTTTAGCCATTTTTTGACGTGAAATTGTAAACATGTGGAAGTGGATTTTGAAAATTCTAGAGAGAATTTTAAAAGCTTCAACAGAATTTCAACAATTTTGAGAGGGATTTGAAAAGTTTCAATGGGAATGGGAAGAATTGGGACAAAAATTGGAAAATTTTTAAGGGACTTTGAAAAAATTTCAACTGGAATTTTAGCAATTTTTTGACGTGAAATTGTAAACATGTGGACATGGATTTTGAAAATTCTAGAGAGAATTTTAAAAGCTTCAAGAGAATTTCAACAATTTTGAGAGGGATTTGAAAAGTTTCAATGGGAATGGGAAGAATTGGGACAAAAATTGGAAAATTTTTAAGGGACTTTGAAAAAATTTCAACTGGAATTTTAGCCATTTTTTGACGTGAAATTGTAAACATGTGGACATGGATTTTGAAAATTCTAGAGAGAATTTTAAAAGCTTCAACAGAATTTCAACAATTTTGAGAGGGATTTGAAAAGTTTCAATGGGAAAGGGAAGAATTGGGACAAAAATTGGAAAATTTTTAAGGGACTTTGAAAAAATTTCAACTGGAATTTTAGCAATTTTTTGACGTGAAATTGTAAACATGTTGAAGTGGATTTTGAAAATTCTAGAGAGAATTTTAAAAGCTTCAAGAGAATTTCAACAATTTGGAGAGGGATTTGAAAAGTTTCAATGGGAATGGGAAGAATTGGGACAAAAATTGGAAAATTTTTCAGGGACTTTGAAAAAATTTCAACTGGAATTTTAGCCATTTTTTGACGTGAAATTGTAAACATGTGGCCATGGATTTTGAAAATTCTAGAGAGAATTTTAAAAGCTTCAAGAGAATTTCAACAATTTTGAGAGGGATTTGAAAAGTTTCAATGGGAATGGGAAGAATTGGGACAAAAATTGGAAAATTTTTCAGGGACTTTGAAAAAATTTCAACTGGAATTTTAGCCATTTTTTGACGTGAAATTGTAAACATGTGGAAGTGGATTTTGAAAATTCTAGAGAGAATTTTAAAAGCTTCAACAGAATTTCAACAATTTTGAGAGGGATTTGAAAAGTTTCAATGGGAACGGGAAGAATTGGGACAAAAATTGGAAAATTTTTAAGGGACTTTGAAAAAATTTCAACTGGAATTTTAGCCATTTTTTTACGTGAAATTGTAAACATGTGGACATGGATTTTGAAAATTCTAGAGAGAATTTTAAAAGCTTCAAGAGAATTTCAACAGTTTTGAGAGGGATTTGAAAAGTTTCAATGGGAATGGGAAGAATTGGGACAAAAATTGGAAAATTTTTAAGGGACTTTGAAAAAATTTCAACTGGAATTTTAGCCATTTTTTGACGTGAAATTGTAAACATGTGGACATGGATTTTGAAAATTCTAGAGAGAATTTTAAAAGCTTCAACAGAATTTCAACAATTTTGAGAGGGATTTGAAAAGTTTCAATGGGAATGGGAAGAATTGGGACAAAAATTGGAAAATTTTTAAGGGACTTTGAAAAAATTTCAACTGGAATTTTAGCCATTTTTTGACGTGAAATTGTAAACATGTGGACATGGATTTTGAAAATTCTAGAGAGAATTTTAAAAGCTTCAAGAGAATTTCAACAATTTTGAGAGGGATTTGAAAAGTTTCAATGGGAATGGGAAGAATTGGGACAAAAATTGGAAAATTTTTCAGGGACTTTGAAAAAATTTCAACTGGAATTTTAGCCATTTTGTTACGTGAAATTGTAAACATGTGGACATGGATTTTGAAAATTCTAGAGAGAATTTTTAAAGCTTCAAGAGAATTTCAACAATTTTGAGAGGGATTTGAAAAGTTTCAATGGGAATGGGAAGAATTGGGACAAAAATTGGAAAATTTTTAAGGGACTTTGAAAAAATTTCAACTGGAATTTTAGCCATTTTTTGACGTGAAATTGTAAACATGTGGCCATGGATTTTGAAAATTCTAGAGAGAATTTTAAAAGCTTTAACAGAATTTCTACAATTTTGAGAGGGATTTGAAAAGTTTCAATGGGAAAGGGAAGAATTGGGACAAAAATTGGAAAATTTTTAAGGGACTTTGAAAAAATTTCAACTGGAATTTTAGCAATTTTTTGACGTGAAATTGTAAACATGTTGAAGTGGATTTTGAAAATTCTAGAGAGAATTTTAAAAGCTTCAAGAGAATTTCAACAATTTTGAGAGGGATTTGAAAAGTTTCAATGGGAATGGGAAGAATTGGGACAAAAATGGGAAAATTTTTCAGGGACTTTGAAAAAATTTCAACTGGAATTTTAGCCATTTTATGACGTGAAATTGTGAACATGTGGACATGGATTTTGAAAATTCTAGAGAGAATTTTAAAAGCTTCAACAGAATTTCAACACTTTTGAGAGGGATTTGAAAAGTTTCAATGGGAAAGGGAAGAATTGGGACAAAAATTGGAAAATTTTTAAGGGACTTTGAAAAAATTTCAACTGGAATTTTAGCAATTTTTTTATGTGAAATTGTAAACATGTGGCCATGGATTTTGAAAATTCTAGAGAGAATTTTAAAAGCTTCAACAGAATTTCAACACTTTTGAGAGGGATTTGAAAAGTTTCAATGGGAATGGGAAGAATTGGGACAAAAATTGGAAAATTTTTAAGGGACTTTGAAAAAATTTCAACTGGAATTTTAGCCATTTTTTGACGTGAAATTGTAAACATGTGGACATGGATTTTGAAAATTCTAGAGAGAATTTTAAAAGCTTCAACAGAATTTCAACACTTTTGAGAGGGATTTGAAAAGTTTCAATGGGAATGGGAAGAATTGGGACAAAAATTGGAAAATTTTTCAGGGACTTTGAAAAAAGTTCAACTGGAATTTTAGCATTTTTTTATGTGAAATTGTAAACATGTGGACATGGATTTTGAAAATTCTAGAGAGAATTTTTAAAGCTTCAACAGAATTTCAACAATTTTGAGAGGGATTTGAAAAGTTTCAATGGGAATGGGAAGAATTGGGACAAAAATTGGAAAATTTTTAAGGGACTTTGAAAAAATTTCAACTGGAATTTTAGCCATTTTTTGACGTGAAATTGTAAACATGTTGAAGTGGATTTTGAAAATTCTAGAGAGAATTTTAAAAGCTTCAAGAGAATTTCAACAATTTTGAGAGGGATTTGAAAAGTTTCAATGGGAATGGGAAGAATTGGGACAAAAATTGGAAAATTTTTCAGGGACTTTGAAAAACTTTCAACTGGAATTTTAGCCATTTTTTGACGTGAAATTGTAAACATGTGGAAGTGGATTTTGAAAATTCTAGAGAGAATTTTAAAAGCTTCAACAGAATTTCAACAATTTTGAGAGGGATTTGAAAAGTTTCAATGGGAATGGGAAGAATTGGGACAAAAATTGGAAAATTTTTAAGGGACTTTGAAAAAATTTCAACTGGAATTTTAGCAATTTTTTGACGTGAAATTGTAAACATGTGGACATGGATTTTGAAAATTCTAGAGAGAATTTTAAAAGCTTCAACAGAATTTCAACAATTTTGAGAGGGATTTGAAAAGTTTCCATGGGAATGGGAAGAATTGGGACAAAAATTGGAAAATTTTTAAGGGACTTTGAAAAAATTTCAACTGGAATTTTAGCCATTTTTTGACGTGAAATTGTAAACATGTGGACATGGATTTTGAAAATTCTAGAGAGAATTTTAAAAGCTTCAAGAGAATTTCAACAATTTTGAGAGGGATTTGAAAAGTTTCAATGGGAATGGGAAGAATTGGGACAAAAATTGGAAAATTGTTAAGGGACTTTGAAAAAATTTCAACTGGAATTTTAGCATTTTTTTTACGTGAAATTGTAAACATGTGGACATGGATTTTGAAAATTCTAGAGAGAATTTTAAAAGCTTCAACAGAATTTCAACAATTTTGAGAGGGATTTGAAAAGTTTCAATGGGAATGGGAAGAATTGGGACAAAAATTGGAAAATTTTTAAGGGACTTTGAAAGAATTTCAACTGGAATTTTAGCAATTTTTTGACGTGAAATTGTAAACATGTGGAAGTGGATTTTGAAAATTCTAGAGAGAATTTTAAAAGCTTCAACAGAATTTCAACAATTTTGAGAGGGATTTGAAAAGTTTCAATGGGAATGGGAAGAATTGGGACAAAAATTGGAAAATTTTGAAGGGACTTTGAAAAAATTTCAACTGGAATTTTAGCCATTTTTTTTACGTGAAATTGTAAACATGTGGACATGGATTTTGAAAATTCTAGAGAGAATTTTAAAAGCTTCAAGAGAATTTCAACAATTTTGAGAGGGATTTGAAAAGTTTCAATGGGAATGGGAAGAATTGGGACAAAAATTGGAAAATTTTTCAGGGACTTTGAAAAAATTTCAACTGGAATTTTAGCCATTTTTTTATGTGAAATTGTAAACATGTGGCCATGGATTTTGAAAATTCTAGAGAGAATTTTAAAAGCTTCAAGAGAATTTCAACAATTTTGAGAGGGATTTGAAAAGTTTCAATGGGAATGGGAAGAATTGGGACAAAAATTGGAAAATTTTGAAGGGACTTTGAAAAAATTTCAACTGGAATTTTAGCCATTTTTTGACGTGAAATTGTAAACATGTGGACATGGATTTTGAAAATTCTAGAGAGAATTTTAAAAGCTTCAAGAGAATTTCAACAATTTTGAGAGGGATTTGAAAAGTTTCAATGGGAATGGGAAGAATTGGGACAAAAATTGGAAAATTTTTCAGGGACTTTGAAAAAATTTCAACTGGAATTTTAGCAATTTTTTGACGTGAAATTGTAAACATGTGGAAGTGGATTTTGAAAATTCTAGAGAGAATTTTAAAAGCTTCAAGAGAATTTCAACAATTTTGAGAGGGATTTGAAAAGTTTCAATGGGAATGGGAAGAATTGGGACAAAAATTGGAAAATTTTTCAGGGACTTTGAAAAAATTTCAACTGGAATTTTAGCCACTTTCTGACGTGAAATTGTAAACATGTTGAAGTGGATTTTGAAAATTCTAGAGAGAATTTTAAAAGCTTCAACAGAATTTCAACAATTTTGAGAGGGATTTGAAAAGTTTCAATGGGAATGGGAAGAATTGGGACAAAAATTGGAAAATTTT
This sequence comes from Streptopelia decaocto, assembly GCF_964273445.1. Lineage (NCBI taxonomy): Eukaryota > Metazoa > Chordata > Aves > Columbiformes > Columbidae > Streptopelia > Streptopelia decaocto. Next base: position 10,458 of record NW_028115372.1, on the reverse strand, counting down.
TCAGGGACTTTGAAAAAATTTCAACTGGAATTTTAGCCATTTTTTTATGTGAAATTGTAAACATGTGGACATGGATTTTGAAAATTCTAGAGAGAATTTTAAAAGCTTCAAGAGAATTTCAACAATTTTGAGAGGGATTTGAAAAGTTTCAATGGGAATGGGAAGAATTGGGACAAAAATTGGAAAATTTTTAAGGGACTTTGAAAAAATTTCAACTGGAATTTTAGCCATTTTTTGACGTGAAATTGTAAACATGTGGCCATGGATTTTGAAAATTCTAGAGAGAATTTTAAAAGCTTCAACAGAATTTCAACCATTTTGAGAGGGATTTGAAAAGTTTCAATGGGAATGGGAAGAATTGGGACAAAAATTGGAAAATTTTTAAGGGACTTTGAAAAAATTTCAACTGGAATTTTAGCCATTTTTTGACGTGAAATTGTAAACATGTGGAAGTGGATTTTGAAAATTCTAGAGAGAATTTTAAAAGCTTCAACAGAATTTCAACACTTTTGAGAGGGATTTGAAAAGTTTCAATGGGAATGGGAAGAATTGGGACAAAAATTGGAAAATTTTTCAGGGACTTTGAAAAAATTTCAACTGGAATTTTAGCCACTTTTTGACGTGAAATTGTAAACATGTTGAAGTGGATTTTGAAAATTCTAGAGAGAATTTTAAAAGCTTCAACAGAATTTCAACAATTTTGAGAGGGATTTGAAAAGTTTCAATGGGAATGGGAAGAATTGGGACAAAAATTGGAAAATTTTTCAGGGACTTTGAAAAAATTTCAACTGGAATTTTAGCATTTTTTTTACGTGAAATTGTAAACATGTGGACATGGATTTTGAAAATTCTAGAGAGAATTTTAAAAGCTTCAACAGAATTTCAACAATTTTGAGAGGGATTTGAAAAGTTTCAATGGGAATGGAAAGAATTGGGACAAAAATTGGAAAATTTTTAAGGGACTTTGAAAGAATTTCAACTGGAATTTTAGCAATTTTTTGACGTGAAATTGTAAACATGTTGAAGTGGATTTTGAAAATTCTAGAGAGAATTTTAAAAGCTTCAAGAGAATTTCAACAATTTTGAGAGGGATTTGAAAAGTTTCAATGGGAATGGGAAGAATTGGGACAAAAATGGGAAAATTTTTAAGGGACTTTGAAAAAATTTCAACTGGAATTTTAGCCATTTTTTTACGTGAAATTGTGAACATGTGGCCATGGATTTTGAAAATTCTAGAGAGAATTTTAAAAGCTTCAACAGAATTTCAACAATTTTGAGAGGGATTTGAAAAGTTTCAATGGGAATGGGAAGAATTGGGACAAAAATTGGAAAATTTTTAAGGGACTTTGAAAAAATTTCAACTGGAATTTTAGCCATTTTTTTAAGTGAAATTGTAAACATGTGGCCATGGATTTTGAAAATTCTAGAGAGAATTTTAAAAGCTTCAAGAGAATTTCAACAATTTTGAGAGGGATTTGAAAAGTTTCAATGGGAATGGGAAGAATTGGGACAAAAATTGGAAAATTTTTAAGGGACTTTGAAAAAATTTCAACTGGAATTTTAGCCATTTTTTTAAGTGAAATTGTAAACATGTGGACATGGATTTTGAAAATTCTAGAGAGAATTTTAAAAGCTTCAAGAGAATTTCAACAATTTTGAGAGGGATTTGAAAAGTTTCAATGGGAATGGGAAGAATTGGGACAAAAATGGGAAAATTTTTAAGGGACTTTGAAAAAATTTCAACTGGAATTTTAGCCATTTTTTGACGTGAAATTGTAAACATGTTGAAGTGGATTTTGAAAATTCTAGAGAGAATTTTAAAAGCTTCAAGAGAATTTCAACAATTTTGAGAGGGATTTGAAAAGTTTCAATGGGAATGGGAAGAATTGGGACAAAAATTGGAAAATTTTTCAGGGACTTTGAAAAAATTTCAACTGGAATTTTAGCCATTTTTTGACGTGAAATTGTGAACATGTTGAAGTGGATTTTGAAAATTCTAGAGAGAATTTTAAAAGCTTCAACAGAATTTCAACAATTTTGAGAGGGATTTGAAAAGTTTCAATGGGAATGGGAAGAATTGGGACAAAAATGGGAAAATTTTTAAGGGACTTTGAAAAAATTTCAACTGGAATTTTAGCCATTTTTTGACGTGAAATTGTAAACATGTGGCCATGGATTTTGAAAATTCTAGAGAGAATTTTAAAAGCTTCAACAGAATTTCAACAATTTTGAGAGGGATTTGAAAAGTTTCAATGGGAATGGGAAGAATTGGGACAAAAATTGGAAAATTTTTCAGGGACTTTGAAAAAATTTCAACTGGAATTTTAGCAATTTTTTGACATGAAATTGTAAACATGTGGCCATGGATTTTGAAAATTCTAGAGAGAATTTTAAAAGCTTCAACAGAATTTCAACAATTTTGAGAGGGATTTGAAAAGTTTCAATGGGAATGGGAAGAATTGGGACAAAAATTGGAAAATTTTTCAGGGACTTTGAAAAAATTTCAACTGGAATTTTAGCCATTTTTTTATGTGAAATTGTAAACATGTGGACATGGATTTTGAAAATTCTAGAGAGAATTTTAAAAGCTTCAACAGAATTTCAACAATTTTGAGAGGGATTTGAAAAGTTTCAATGGGAATGGGAAGAATTGGGACAAAAATTGGAAAATTTTTCAGGGACTTTGAAAAAATTTCAACTGGAATTTTAGCCATTTTTTTACGTGAAATTGTAAACATGTGGACATGGATTTTGAAAATTCTAGAGAGAATTTTAAAAGCTTCAAGAGAATTTCAACAGTTTTGAGAGGGATTTGAAAAGTTTCAATGGGAATGGGAAAAATTGGGACAAAAATTGGAAAATTTTTCAGGGACTTTGAAAAAATTTCAACTGGAATTTTAGCCATTTTTTGACGTGAAATTGTAAACATGTGGACATGGATTTTGAAAATTCTAGAGAGAATTTTAAAAGCTTCAACAGAATTTCAACAAATTTGAGAGGGATTTGAAAAGTTTCAATGGGAATGGGAAGAATTGGGACAAAAATTGGAAAATTTTTAAGGGACTTTGAAAAAATTTCAACTGGAATTTTAGCCATTTTTTGACGTGAAATTGTAAACATGTGGACATGGATTTTGAAAATTCTAGAGAGAATTTTAAAAGCTTCAACAGAATTTCAACAATTTTGAGAGGGATTTGAAAAGTTTCAATGGGAATGGGAAGAATTGGGACAAAAATTGGAAAATTTTTAAGGGACTTTGAAAAAATTTCAACTGGAATTTTAGCAATTTTTTGACGTGAAATTGTAAACATGTTGAAGTGGATTTTGAAAATTCTAGAGAGAATTTTAAAAGCTTCAACAGAATTTCAACAATTTTGAGAGGGATTTGAAAAGTTTCAATGGGAATGGAAAGAATTGGGACAAAAATTGGAAAATTTTTAAGGGACTTTGAAAGAATTTCAACTGGAATTTTAGCAATTTTTTGACGTGAAATTGTAAACATGTTGAAGTGGATTTTGAAAATTCTAGAGAGAATTTTAAAAGCTTCAAGAGAATTTCAACAATTTTGAGAGGGATTTGAAAAGTTTCAATGGGAATGGGAAGAATTGGGACAAAAATGGGAAAATTTTTAAGGGACTTTGAAAAAATTTCAACTGGAATTTTAGCCATTTTTTTACGTGAAATTGTGAACATGTGGCCATGGATTTTGAAAATTCTAGAGAGAATTTTAAAAGCTTCAACAGAATTTCAACAATTTTGAGAGGGATTTGAAAAGTTTCAATGGGAATGGGAAGAATTGGGACAAAAATTGGAAAATTTTTAAGGGACTTTGAAAAAATTTCAACTGGAATTTTAGCCATTTTTTTAAGTGAAATTGTAAACATGTGGCCATGGATTTTGAAAATTCTAGAGAGAATTTTAAAAGCTTCAAGAGAATTTCAACAATTTTGAGAGGGATTTGAAAAGTTTCAATGGGAATGGGAAGAATTGGGACAAAAATTGGAAAATTTTTAAGGGACTTTGAAAAAATTTCAACTGGAATTTTAGCCATTTTTTTAAGTGAAATTGTAAACATGTGGCCATGGATTTTGAAAATTCTAGAGAGAATTTTAAAAGCTTCAAGAGAATTTCAACAATTTTGAGAGGGATTTGAAAAGTTTCAATGGGAATGGGAAGAATTGGGACAAAAATTGGAAAATTTTTAAGGGACTTTGAAAAAATTTCAACTGGAATTTTAGCCATTTTTTGACGTGAAATTGTAAACATGTTGAAGTGGATTTTGAAAATTCTAGAGAGAATTTTAAAAGCTTCAAGAGAATTTCAACAATTTTGAGAGGGATTTGAAAAGTTTCAATGGGAATGGGAAGAATTGGGACAAAAATGGGAAAATTTTTAAGGGACTTTGAAAAAATTTCAACTGGAATTTTAGCCATTTTTTGACGTGAAATTGTAAACATGTGGCCATGGATTTTGAAAATTCTAGAGAGAATTTTAAAAGCTTCAAGAGAATTTCAACAATTTTGAGAGGGATTTGAAAAGTTTCAATGGGAATGGGAAGAATTGGGACAAAAATTGGAAAATTTTTCAGGGACTTTGAAAAAATTTCAACTGGAATTTTAGCAATTTTTTGACATGAAATTGTAAACATGTGGCCATGGATTTTGAAAATTCTAGAGAGAATTTTAAAAGCTTCAACAGAATTTCAACAATTTTGAGAGGGATTTGAAAAGTTTCAATGGGAATGGGAAGAATTGGGACAAAAATTGGAAAATTTTTAAGGGACTTTGAAAAAATTTCAACTGGAATTTTAGCAATTTTTTGACGTGAAATTGTAAACATGTTGAAGTGGATTTTGAAAATTCTAGAGAGAATTTTAAAAGCTTCAACAGAATTTCAACAATTTTGAGAGGGATTTGAAAAGTTTCAATGGGAATGGGAAGAATTGGGACAAAAATTGGAAAATTTTTCAGGGACTTTGAAAAAATTTCAACTGGAATTTTAGCATTTTTTTGACGTGAAATTGTAAACATGTGGACATGGATTTTGAAAATTCTAGAGAGAATTTTAAAAGCTTCAACAGAATTTCAACAATTTTGAGAGGGATTTGAAAAGTTTCAATGGGAATGGGAAGAATTGGGACAAAAATTGGAAAATTTTTAAGGGACTTTGAAAGAATTTCAACTGGAATTTTAGCAATTTTTTGACGTGAAATTGTAAACATGTTGAAGTGGATTTTGAAAATTCTAGAGAGAATTTTAAAAGCTTCAAGAGAATTTCAACAATTTTGAGAGGGATTTGAAAAGTTTCAATGGGAATGGGAAGAATTGGGACAAAAATGGGAAAATTTTTAAGGGACTTTGAAAAAATTTCAACTGGAATTTTAGCCATTTTTTTACGTGAAATTGTGAACATGTGGCCATGGATTTTGAAAATTCTAGAGAGAATTTTAAAAGCTTCAACAGAATTTCAACAATTTTGAGAGGGATTTGAAAAGTTTCAATGGGAATGGGAAGAATTGGGACAAAAATTGGAAAATTTTTAAGGGACTTTGAAAAAATTTCAACTGGAATTTTAGCCGTTTTTTTAAGTGAAATTGTAAACATGTGGCCATGGATTTTGAAAATTCTAGAGAGAATTTTAAAAGCTTCAAGAGAATTTCAACAATTTTGAGAGGGATTTGAAAAGTTTCAATGGGAATGGGAAGAATTGGGACAAAAATTGGAAAATTTTTAAGGGACTTTGAAAAAATTTCAACTGGAATTTTAGCCATTTTTTTAATTGAAATTGTAAACATGTGGACATGGATTTTGAAAATTCTAGAGAGAATTTTAAAAGCTTCAAGAGAATTTCAACAATTTTGAGAGGGATTTGAAAAGTTTCAATGGGAATGGGAAGAATTGGGACAAAAATTGGAAAATTTTTAAGGGACTTTGAAAAAATTTCAACTGGAATTTTAGCCATTTTTTGACGTGAAATTGTAAACATGTTGAAGTGGATTTTGAAAATTCTAGAGAGAATTTTAAAAGCTTCAAGAGAATTTCAACAATTTTGAGAGGGATTTGAAAAGTTTCAATGGGAATGGGAAGAATTGGGACAAAAATTGGAAAATTTTTCAGGGACTTTGAAAAAATTTCAACTGGAATTTTAGCCATTTTTTGACGTGAAATTGTGAACATGTTGAAGTGGATTTTGAAAATTCTAGAGAGAATTTTAAAAGCTTCAACAGAATTTCAACAATTTTGAGAGGGATTTGAAAAGTTTCAATGGGAATGGGAAGAATTGGGACAAAAATTGGAAAATTTTTAAGGGACTTTGAAAAAATTTCAACTGGAATTTTAGCCATTTTTTGACGTGAAATTGTAAACATGTGGACATGGATTTTGAAAATTCTAGAGAGAATTTTAAAAGCTTCAAGAGAATTTCAACAATTTTGAGAGGGATTTGAAAAGTTTCAATGGGAATGGGAAGAATTGGGACAAAAATTGGAAAATTTTTCAGGGACTTTGAAAAAATTTCAACTGGAATTTTAGCAATTTTTTGACATGAAATTGTAAACATGTGGCCATGGATTTTGAAAATTCTAGAGAGAATTTTAAAAGCTTCAACAGAATTTCAACAATTTTGAGAGGGATTTGAAAAGTTTCAATGGGAATGGGAAGAATTGGGACAAAAATTGGAAAATTTTTAAGGGACTTTGAAAAAATTTCAACTGGAATTTAGCCATTTTTTTATGTGAAATTGTAAACATGTGGACATGGATTTTGAAAATTCTAGAGAGAATTTTAAAAGCTTCAACAGAATTTCAACAATTTTGAGAGGGATTTGAAAAGTTTCAATGGGAATGGAAAGAATTGGGACAAAAATTGGAAAATTTTTAAGGGACTTTGAAAAAATTTCAACTGGAATTTTAGCCATTTTTTGACGTGAAATTGTAAACATGTGGACATGGATTTTGAAAATTCTAGAGAGAATTTTAAAGGCTTCAAGAGAATTTCAACAGTTTTGAGAGGGATTTGAAAAGTTTCAATGGGAATGGGAAGAATTGGGACAAAAATTGGAAAATTTTTAAGGGACTTTGAAAAAATTTCAACTGGAATTTTAGCCATTTTTTGACGTGAAATGTAAACATGTGGAAGTGGATTTTGAAAATTCTAGAGAGAATTTTAAAAGCTTCAACAGAATTTCAACAATTTTGAGAGGGATTTGAAAAGTTTCAATGGGAATGGGAAGAATTGGGACAAAAATTGGAAAATTTTTCAGGGACTTTGAAAAAATTTCAACTGGAATTTTAGCCATTTTTTTAAGTGAAATTGTAAACATGTGGCCATGGATTTTGAAAATTCTAGAGAGAATTTAAAAGCTTCAACAGAATTTCAACCATTTTGAGAGGGATTTGAAAAGTTTCAATGGGAAAGGGAAGAATTGGGACAAAAATTGAAAAATTGTTAAAAGACTTTGAAAAAATTTCAACTGGAATTTTAGCCATTTTTTGACGTGAAATTGTAAACATGTGGACATGGATTTTGAAAATTCTAGAGAGAATTTTAAAAGCTTCAAGAGAATTTCAACAATTTTGAGAGGGATTTGAAAAGTTTCAATGGGAATGGGAAGAATTGGGACAAAAATTGGAAAATTTTTAAGGGACTTTGAAAAAATTTCAACTGGAATTTTAGCCATTTTTTGACGTGAAATTGTAAACATGTGGACATGGATTTTGAAAATTCTAGAGAGAATTTTAAAAGCTTCAAGAGAATTTCAACAATTTTGAGAGGGATTTGAAAAGTTTCAATGGGAATGGGAAGAATTGGGACAAAAATTGGAAAATTGTTAAGGGACTTTGAAAAAATTTCAACTGGAATTTTAGCATTTTTTTTACGTGAAATTGTAAACATGTGGACATGGATTTTGAAAATTCTAGAGAGAATTTTAAAAGCTTCAACAGAATTTCAACAATTTTGAGAGGGATTTGAAAAGTTTCAATGGGAATGGGAAGAATTGGGACAAAAATTGGAAAATTTTTAAGGGACTTTGAAAGAATTTCAACTGGAATTTTAGCAATTTTTTGACGTGAAATTGTAAACATGTGGAAGTGGATTTTGAAAATTCTAGAGAGAATTTTAAAAGCTTCAACAGAATTTCAACAATTTTGAGAGGGATTTGAAAAGTTTCAATGGGAATGGGAAGAATTGGGACAAAAATTGGAAAATTTTGAAGGGACTTTGAAAAAATTTCAACTGGAATTTTAGCCATTTTTTTTACGTGAAATTGTAAACATGTGGACATGGATTTTGAAAATTCTAGAGAGAATTTTAAAAGCTTCAACAGAATTTCAACAATTTTGAGAGGGATTTGAAAAGTTTCAATGGGAATGGGAAGAATTGGGACAAAAATTGGAAAATTTTTCAGGGACTTTGAAAAAATTTCAACTGGAATTTTAGCCATTTTTTTATGTGAAATTGTAAACATGTGGCCATGGATTTTGAAAATTCTAGAGAGAATTTTAAAAGCTTCAAGAGAATTTCAACAATTTTGAGAGGGATTTGAAAAGTTTCAATGGGAATGGGAAGAATTGGGACAAAATTGGAAAATTTTGAAGGGACTTTGAAAAAATTTCAACTGGAATTTTAGCCATTTTTGACGTGAAATTGTAAACATGTGGACATGGATTTTGAAAATTCTAGAGAGAATTTTAAAAGCTTCAAGAGAATTTCAACAATTTTGAGAGGGATTTGAAAAGTTTCAATGGGAATGGGAAGAATTGGGACAAAAATTGGAAAATTTTTCAGGGACTTTGAAAAAATTTCAACTGGAATTTTAGTCATTTTTTGACGTGAAATTGTAAACATGTGGAAGTGGATTTGAAATTCTAGAGAGAATTTAAAAGCTTCAAGAGAATTTCAACAATTTTGAGAGGGATTTGAAAAGTTTCAATGGGAATGGGAAGAATTGGGACAAAAATTGGAAAATTTTTCAGGGACTTTGAAAAAATTTCAACTGGAATTTTAGCCACTTTCTGACGTGAAATTGTAAACATGTTGAAGTGGATTTTGAAAATTCTAGAGAGAATTTTAAAAGCTTCAACAGAATTTCAACAATTTTGAGAGGGATTTGAAAAGTTTCAATGGGAATGGGAAGAATTGGGACAAAAATTGGAAAATTTTCAGGGACTTTGAAAAAATTTCAACTGGAATTTTAGCCATTTTTTTATGTGAAATTGTAAACATGTGGACATGGATTTTGAAAATTCTAGAGAGAATTTTAAAAGCTTCAAGAGAATTTCAACAATTTTGAGAGGGATTTGAAAAGTTTCAATGGGAATGGGAAGAATTGGGACAAAAATTGGAAAATTTTTAAGGGACTTTGAAAAAATTTCAACTGGAATTTTAGCCATTTTTTGACGTGAAATTGTAAACATGTGGCCATGGATTTTGAAAATTCTAGAGAGAATTTTAAAAGCTTCAACAGAATTTCAACCATTTTGAGAGGGATTTGAAAAGTTTCAATGGGAATGGGAAGAATTGGGACAAAAATTGGAAAATTTTTAAGGGACTTTGAAAAAATTTCAACTGGAATTTTAGCCATTTTTTGACGTGAAATTGTAAACATGTGGAAGTGGATTTTGAAAATTCTAGAGAGAATTTTAAAAGCTTCAACAGAATTTCAACAATTTTGAGAGGGATTTGAAAAGTTTCAATGGGAATGGGAAGAATTGGGACAAAAATTGGAAAATTTTTCAGGGACTTTGAAAAAATTTCAACTGGAATTTTAGCCACTTTTTGACGTGAAATTGTAAACATGTGGAAGTGGATTTTGAAAATTCTAGAGAGAATTTTAAAAGCTTCAACAGAATTTCAACAATTTTGAGAGGGATTTGAAAAGTTTCAATGGGAATGGGAAGAATTGGGACAAAAATTGGAAAATTTTTCAGGGACTTTGAAAAAATTTCAACTGGAATTTTAGCATTTTTTTTACGTGAAATTGTAAACATGTGGACATGGATTTGAAAATTCTAGAGAGAATTTTAAAAGCTTCAACAGAATTTCAACAATTTTGAGAGGGATTTGAAAAGTTTCAATGGGAATGGAAAGAATTGGGACAAAAATTGGAAAATTTTTAAGGGACTTTGAAAGAATTTCAACTGGAATTTTAGCAATTTTTTGACGTGAAATTGTAAACATGTTGAAGTGGATTTTGAAAATTCTAGAGAGAATTTTAAAAGCTTCAAGAGAATTTCAACAATTTTGAGAGGGATTTGAAAAGTTTCAATGGGAATGGGAAGAATTGGGACAAAAATGGGAAAATTTTTAAGGGACTTTGAAAAAATTTCAACTGGAATTTTAGCCATTTTTTTACGTGAAATTGTGAACATGTGGCCATGGATTTTGAAAATTCTAGAGAGAATTTTAAAAGCTTCAACAGAATTTCAACAATTTTGAGAGGGATTTGAAAAGTTTCAAT